>NC_043700.1:21131248-21167270 GCF_006229205.1 Suricata suricatta
ACGAACGCTCTGAACAGTGTGGATGGTTAGAGCTGCTGCCAATACTGTTGTACCATTATGATTGGGTCTCTACCTATGTCGCAATCTCCTGTCACTCCCCCTTCCCAAAGTCATAAAAGTCCTGCCCCGCCTTTGTTCGGGGCTCGCTCGCTCTCAGCATGGACCCACCACGCCTGTAAAGGCTGTGAGCCCGAGTTCAGGCCCCGGCGAGCCTAAATTCGTAAGAAAGCCCTTTGCTTTTGCATGCGTGCTTCGGCCTCCCTGGCGGTCTCTGGCTTCTGGGGGCGATAAAGAAATCTTGGGCACAGCAGTGGCTGCTTCGGATTCTGTGTCCCTCCTTCTCTCTGTGACTCCCCCACTCACTCTGTGTCTTTTCTCTCAAAACTAAATAAAAACATTTAACATTTTTTAAATAAATAAATACACATTAAGAATTTTTAAAATCATAGTAAAAGAAATTAACCTTAAGAGACTTCAAAAAGTCCCTATTTCACCCTTCTTCTCTTTCTTGCTTTATTACCACCTTCTATCTTCTTACCATCTTCTGCTTTCACTGTATTTGCATTTTTATAAAAGTCTTAAGCTCTTTACTCCTATGAATTCCCTTAGAAATTCCCTTAGAATCTTTTAAAAGAAAAATCTTTTAAGATTTTTCATTCTTTGCCTCTGCTCTACTGAATTCAGTTCTTCAATACAGGTTCCCACTGAATAACCTGTCAATTCCCCAGAGCTGAAAATGGATCAAACTTTGAGTCTGAATATGGAAGAGACATTATCACTCAAAAATCTGGAAAGAGGGCTGATGGGAGAAGGCTGTTCATAGTCATGACATATGGCTGAGTCTGGAAACTGAGCAGCTTAACATGATAACTGTGGCTTTCAGTGTGTGTGCTGCCGAAACAGGCACAATTGAGGCTTTGATGACAATAGAAATTATCCAAAACTGAAATGGCTTCTGATAATCTAAAGGGGATGCAAAATGAACCAGACTGAGGACACGTTGGTTGTTGGTCCTGAAAAATGCATGAAATTATAAGTCCCAGAGGCAAGCTATGTACTCTGAGGTGCTAAACAAAAATCCTTTGTTTGCAGTGACAGAAAAGGGTGCAAAGTCTGGGAAACAATTTCCAGAACACAAACAATGGCTCTTTTAGACAAGTCGCATTTGCAGGACATGGTCTGTTGATGATGTAAGAGGCAGAGACAAAGACTTCACACCATGAACTACTCTAGAGTTAACAATCTCTATGCACTGGAGTAGTAGGTCATGAATAAAATTCCTGACATCCAGAACATACCTCTACACTCTTCTTTTACCTGAACTTCTGGTAAATATTTGCTTAAAGAAAAACTGATTTTATTTTAAAATGAATAATAAATAGAACCCAAAATAAGATATCAGCCAACATATTATGGAAAAAGAGGAGGGCTAAAGAAACAAAAATAAACAATAGGAAAAGAACACTTACCAGATAATGGATTGAACAGCATATAAAACGTAGAATAAAATGTTTTCCATGAATTAAAAAAATGAACTCTGAATTAAGAGTATGAAGTAAAGGCAAAGAAATTCAGAAAAATGATAATAAGGCACTAGAAAAATATTAAATATGAGCCAAGCTGACAGATCTGAGAAAGAGTAGAAGAGGAAAAACAGTCATTGACCTAAAGGGTACATTCGATGCAAACAAAGGAAAATTGGTATTGCTGCATCTTAATAGGCATGGAGGAAAGAAGGAGAGAATAGTCAAAATCAAATGGAATTTAACACAGAATTTAAAAGGATAAGAGAAAATGATAGATTTGGAAGACGGGCAAATGAAATTCAATATATATATATATATATACACATATACACATATATATACACATATAGATATACACATATATATACATATACATATATATACATATACATATATATACATATACATATATATACATATATACACATATATATACACACACATATATATACACATATATATACACACATATATATATACATATATATACACACATATATATATATACATATATATATATATATATATATATATATAGGCACTCCTCAGAGGAATTGTGGGTTTGGTTGCAGACTTGTCACTTGTCCCAGGTGACAAGCAAATATCACAATAAAGCCAGTAAGATGAATTTTTTGGCATCCCAGTGCATATAAAAATTATGTTTACACCATACTGTAGTCTTTTTGATGTGCAATAGCTTCATGTCTAAAAATATGTGTAGACCTTAATTAAATAACACTTTATTTCTAAAAATGCTAACCATTGTCTCCGCTTTCAGGGAATCATAATCTTTTTGCTGGTTTAGGGTCCCATGTTGGTGATATTGGCTGCTGACTGATCAGGGTGGTGTTTGCTGAAGGGTAGGGTAGCTGTGTCAATTTCTTAAAATAAGACAATAAAAGTTTGCTACATCAATCGATTCTTCCTTTCACAAAGGATTTCTCTGTCGCGTGTGATGCTGCTCGACAACATTTTACCCATGATAGAACCTGTTTCAAATTTGGAGTCAACCCTCTCAAACCCTTTCATTTCTTTATAAACTGAGTTTATGGAATATTCTACATTCCGTGTTGTCATTTCAATGATCTTCACAGCATCTTTACCACAAACAGTTTCCATCTCAAGAAACCACTCCCTCTGCTCCTCCTTAGAAACAGCTCCTCAGCTGTTCAGGTTTCATTATGAGATTAAAGTAAATCAGTCACATCTTCAGGCTCCATGTCTAATTCTAGTTCTCTTGTTGTTTCTACCACATCTAAGTGGTACAGTGAGGTTTGTGGGGTCCGGAGCCAACAACCAAAAAAGAATTCTTGAAGACATCCTTTGGTGCAATAAGATGATTTTATAAAAGCATGGGGACAGGACCCGTGAGCAGGAAGAAACTTCCCCGACCCGAACAGAGACTGATTATATACTATGGAGTTGGGGGAGGTCAAGTCCAGGGAAAGTTTCCAGTGAGATTTTCATGTGCTAAAGAAGGTTCCCAGGATAGTGGAGGCCTAGCTATTGTCAAGCTAAGGTTGTTTGCCCTCTAGCAAAGCATTACCATTGAGACAATAGGGAGTTCCTGAAGAAACATTTTACTCTGCCAGCTTCAAGTAGCTGTCAGTGGGCTCAAGAAAATTGAGTTCTGTCTGCCCTTTCCTTCTGCCTTTGTTTTCCACATCACTATGGAGGGGTGATATTGGGGCTCCAGAAAACAGTCTATAGATCTCTGGAAATTAGGTTATTGGTAAGATTGCTTTTTTCTTGTGATTTACTAAGGTATTTTTTATTGAAGATGGAGACTCGGGTCCTGAGGGGCTATGATCTTCATCAGTTAACCCTTTGTTTTCCCCCTTTACTTTGTTTTTGGGCAGCCCGAGGAATATCACACATATTCGGGATGGGGGAGTGGGGGTCGCAGTCTGTTAGCTTGCCTTATGCTCCCACATCATAATGACATCTAAAATGGTAAATCCTTTCCAGAAGGCTTGCGATTTACTTGTCCCAAGTCCATCAAAGGAATCTCTATCTATAGCACCCTTATGAAGGGTATGTCTTAAGTAATACGACTGGTAAGTTGAAACTCATTGATCAAGGGGCTACAGAACAGATGTTGTGTTAGCAGCCATTAAACATTAGTCTCATTGTACATCTCCATCAGACTGTTTGAGTAATCAGGTGCATTGTTAGTGAGTATTGATATTTGAAAAGAACCTTTTTTTTCCCCCTGAGCAGTAGGTTTCAACAGTGAGCTTAAAATATTCTGTAAACCATGTTGTAAACAGATGTGCTGTCATCCAGGCTTTGATGCTCCATTTATAGAGCACAGGCAGAGTTGACTTAGCATAATTCCTACGGGCCATAGGATTTAGGAAATGGTACATGAGCATTGGCTTCAACTTAAAGTTACCAGCTGCATTAATCCCTAACAAGATCGTTTTTGTGAGCTTTGAAGCTTTGAAGCCAGGCATTGCCTTCTCCTCTCTAGCTATGAAAGTCCTAAATGGCATCCTCTTCCAATAGAAGGTATTCTGTCCACATTGAAAATCTGTTGTTTACTGTAGCAACGTCCATTAATTCTCCTAGCAAGGTCTTTGGATAATTGGCTGCAGCTTCAATAGCATCAGTTTCTGCTTCACCTTGCACTTTGATGTTATGGAGATGGTTTCTTTCCTTAAACCTCATCAACCAACTTCTGAAGGTTCCAATTTGTCTTTTCCAGCTTCCTCACCTCTCAGCCTTCACAGGATTGAAGAAAGTTGAGTCTTGCTCTGGATTAGGCTTTACTGTAAGAAAATGTTGTGGGCGGTTTGATATTTTATCCACACCCCTAAAGCTTTCTCCCTATCAGCAGTAAGGCTGTTTTGCCTTCTTATCATGCGTGTGTTCACTGGAGGAGCACTTTTAATTTTCTTTAATAATTTCTCCTTTACATTCACAACTTGGCTAACTGGTACAGAGACCTGCCTTCAAGACTATCCTGGTTCCCAATATGCCTTCTTCAATAATCTTAATCATTTCTATCTTTTAATTTAAAATGAGAGATATGCAACTCTTCCTATCACGTAAACACCGAGAGGCCATTGTAGGGATTATTAATAGACCTAATTTCAATATTGTTTTGTCTCAGGGAACAGGGAGGGCTAAGGAGAGGGAGAGAGATGGGGGAATGACCAGTTGGTAGGGCAGTCGGAACACACATAACATTTATTAAGTTTACCATCTTACATGGGTGTGTTCACGGCACCCCTAAAAGATTACAACAGTAAAATCAAAGATCACTGATCTAGATCACCCTAAAAAGTTCAATAATAATGAAAAAATTTGAAATATGGTGAGAATTACCAACAGTGACACAGAGACAGGAAGTGAGCTCATGCTGTTGGAAAAATGATGCTGATAGATTTGTTCAATGCAGGGTTACCACAAACCTTTAATATGTTTTATTTTTTAAAAAGCAATACTTGCAAAGGGTAATAAAACAAAAATGAAAATTTGGGGAAAATGATAAAAAAGGACAAAAGTTTGAAGACTGTCATGAATTCTGTTAGAATTGAATGCATCATGCTTTTTTGTCAACATGGGAAACAACCATTTAAATATTTAGTGAATTCACATAGTTTCTTTCACTCCAACCTTTTGTTTGTTTGGCTTCCCTTCCTTTCTCAGTGAGAAAACAAATAGCACAAAAAGATTTAATACACAAAGAAAGAAAAACAAAAGAAACAGTTTCCAGCCTTAATGAGTTTGTTAGGCAGCCAGCATCTAGCATGGCTGCCACCAAGATAGAATAACTGGAAAGAATTGTTCCAGCTTCTGTCTGTGGAATCACAGTTGAGCTGAAAAGTCAAATATTAAATATTAGTTTAGACTAAGATTTCCTCTATTTTTCTGAAGAAAACATTTCCTGTTTGCTAACACCTCATTCTTTTTTGATCCCAAAGCAGTAGCAAATGCATGCCTTTGCAATCAGCTTCTCTAGCAAAGATGTGGGGAAAAAAAATCACAATTCTCATTTCTTCTCTATTTGATAAAATGAAATATTAGTAGCACACTTCAGTGATTAGAAAAATTTTAAGAGTAGTTTCTGAAAAATTGAGTCCAGCCGGCATCTCAGAGTCAAACAGTACTCTCTTAAATGGGAAAGGTAACTAGGACATTAGTCGGAAGATCTGAGTATACAGGTACCTACAGATGTTAATATAAAACCCAGTGGCACCAATCATAGATCCAAAAATAGCTTCAAAATCTGTATTAGTTTCCTCGGGCCGCCATGACAAGATACTGCAAACTATGTGGCTTGGAACAAAGAACTAATCTTCCGGATCTGGAGACCAGAAATCTCAAGTCAGGATGAGAGCAGGGCCACTTCCCTCTGAAGGCACTAGGGAAGGATCAGCTCTGGCTGTCTTGCTTAATTCCCGGTAGCCTCAGGCTCCTTAACTAGAAGATGGACGTCTTCTGGCTGTGTCTTCACATCATCTTCCCTCAGTGCATGTCTGCCTTTGTGTCCAGATTTCCCCCTTTTTATAAGGAAAACAATCATAACATTGGATTAGACTCTACTCTAATGATCTCATTTTAACTCGATTAACTCTATAAATACTTTGTTTCTAACAAAGTCACCGTTTGAGGTACTGAGCACTAGGATTTCCACATATGGTTTTGGGGACATAATGCAGCCCATAATAGTCTATACCCTCTGGTTCCCCAAAATCCATGTCCTTCGCACATGCAGAATTATTCACCATCCCACCCCTCCACCTGCTAGCATCAAGTCTCATTTAAACGTTACAAACAAAATAAACTCAAAGCCCCAAGTCTCATCATCTAAATCATCCCAATTAACTATGGGTGGGAACTAGGGTAAGATTCATTCTGAGCCAAGTGATTACATTTACTGATAAAACTTATGAGCAGCATTCTGGCTTCTGGAAGAACTAATTCCAAAAACTAAGGGTACAAATTAGCAAAATCTGCGGGGAAAATATCTTTTAAGTGCTTCAGTGGTGAACACATCCCAGCTTTGAATCTATGCTCTAGAGATGAACACTTCCAATTTTCTAGTCTGAAGCCATTTCACTTAACCTAGAAACAAGATTTTATCTGTATAATAATACATAAGAAAAGTATAATCTATCTTAGTATCTTACAGCAATCCCACTTTAAATTCAACACTATTAATTGAATCCCTCTAAGTACACTCAATCCAGGCCATTCCAAACTTACACTCAGTTATCTTCAAGACTACTTACAGAGGAAAATTTCCCTCCCTTTTTTTTTTTTAAATAGGATATTCACAAATATCACATATCACACTAGGGTTTGGTGAAATGTAATTTGATAAATATTTATTTTACTGTATCTTAAGTAAGACATTATTCCTCCATAAATGGTATTTTTTTCAGTCTTACATGAGTTAGAATTTAGTGTGGCACAGGAGACCTCATGCTTATTTTACAAACGTACACACTGCTCACAATGAAAGCCCAGTGGCCCTCTATCAGTAATGGAGAATCACAGAAAGGTGTATATTCAGGGTCCCTAATTTGCTTTCACATCTGATTGAGACAACAAATGGTAGCAATGGAATGTTAGAAACGTGGGGGAAAATTCATGCATTCAATAGGCAGACCACATATAACAAAAGGATTCTGACCACATCCTCTGTAGCAGTCAGCCTAGAACAGTCAGGACCCGGTCGAAGCCTCGGACTTTCCTGTTTTTCACCCCTATTTCCAACTCAGAGCAAACCAGAAAAAGCCCACTATGCTTTCCTAACTAGTCACATAGGTATATCCTTTCTAGTTAGCCCATCTCCAGCCTCCCAATGCTAAGAATTTTTTTAACAGAGTATATCCAAATCCTTCCCTTATTTCACTATAGAGCTTTCTTACTCCTTTGCCTGCCTTTGAATCTCTGCCAAGTGCAAGTGATGGTGGCTGACTTCTGTCCTATAGCAGTCTTTGAATAAATAGCCACTGTTTGTTCTCATTTGAGTGGTCTTCATTTATTCGCACAGAACATTTCACCTTAAAAGCAGGAGAAAATGGCTCAGATGAAAACCCAGACCTGGGAGCATTTACTTTTAGGTACAGCAGGACATTACTGCTCATCCTCTGTGAGTGCATAGGGTCCACTAAACAGCAGCATCATGAAGCTCCAAGATATGTATTTTTTAAATCTGTATTTTCAGGAAAGAATATGCTAGAAAAGAAATTAGAATCCTTTTAAAAGCGTATACAGAGCTAATTGGTATTCACTTATCACATATTTGCTGTTTGGAAGATGATAAATTCTATGCGTGCTCAAAGTGATCTAAATGATCTAGAGTAACTCCATAAATTTCAAAATGCCCTCTGTAGCTAAAAACGCTATCCTTCAGAATTACATTCTAAAGTGATCTCTCAAATCTTTTTAAAAGATGCATGAATTCTGTTTAATCAGTCAGGTAACACGGTGCCTCGGTGGCTCAGTTGGTTAAGGGTCTGACTCTTGGTTTCGGCTCAGGTCATGACCTCACAGTTTGTGGGCCTCCTACTTGGCCCTAGTCAACATCCACAGTTAAAGCCAGGGACCTGCTTGGGATTCTCTCCCCTCTCAGTCTGCTGCTACCCGCTCTTACACTCTCTCTCTCAAAATAAATACACGTTAAAAAAAACTGAGGGGCACCTAGGTGGCTCAATTCGTTAAGCATCCAACCTCAACTCAGGTAGTTACCTCATGGTTCATGAAACTAAGCCCCAAATCAGGCTTTCTGTTGTCTGCTTCTATCCCCCTCTCTACACTTCTCTCTCTCTCTCTCTCAAAATAAACAGTAAAAAATTTAATCAGTGAGGTATCATGCTTATGCACTACAGACTCTGAGCTCAGTTCAGAAGTCAATATATCTGTACATAGAAATACCATCTGAGGTGGAAAATGTCATGCTGCTGGCATTTTAGCCTGAACTGAAAACCGAATCACTTCAGCAAATTTTCATTTTAATGTGTTTGAGTTTGTTCATGAATTTTCCCAGGCAATGAAAGTCTTTAAGTGTGTTGAAAGTTTTGGAAGAATTATTAAAAGTGATTAAATGGTTCAGTAATTGATTTTATGAATCAATGTATCAGAATCATCATACATTAAAGAGAATGAACTTAAAGTAAAACACTCATGGCCTTACCAACAAAATATTTGGGTAAAAGATAAAAGGAGGTGTTCTCTGCCCTTTACCCCAAATGTGTGTATCTCCTACAGTGTTTGTCACACTTCCAGCCGTATATTTGTATATATGCCTGCCTCCCTATATGGATCTTAATTTCCTTAAAAATAAAGACAGTGCCTTATTAGTGCTTGAGTATCTCAGCACCTTGTCGTCAGACTAAAGCACAATAGGTACTTAATAAACATAGAATGAGTGAATAAACTGAATGAATGAAATTGTCATTGTTTTTACTTCCCACCCTTGGCACTGACTATAATTTCTGGCAGTAGATACCATGAGTGCCTGAGAAAACATAATAGCAAGGCCATACGATTTGGTAAAAGCTGAGTTTCCAATCCAGCAAATAATAGCCTTGACACTTTAAGTGAATAAACTACAAAAGAGTTGACTTTTGTCTCAAGTTTCTAGCTCCTATAGAGTGAAGCATACAGTTGAGCAAAGCCGAAGTGGCATTCTAAGGCAAATGTCACCAAGACATACTAAAAACTTTTCATTCCAATTCAAAAGAGGCAGGGAATACTATACTTTGGGAGAATTAAGAGATTGGCTTGAATTTGTGGTGGAAATTCTGTGAGGATCACATGGGAAAGATACAGGACAGTGAACAGGTCATTAGATTTTAAAGACCCCCAAAGGTTGTATATATTGTCTATTAGTTGATACATTTTGCTGAAAAATAGAACTTCTTCAGGAAAGTGTTACTGGATACTAAGCATGTTTGCTTGCACTCTACATATGAACAGCTGTTTGAAAGCACCTTATGGAGGAGACCCTGGGTGTGATTCATGCATCAGATAATATTGGACACTAATAACAACAACATATCCTCCACTTCTGTGATTTTTATTTCTGTGAGACAACAGAGTGATTCTCAATTCCGTGCTGCCATGAGTTAGGACCACCATGCACTTCCTGAACTTCATCTTTCTCTGCCTTCAAAGACAGAGTAACACCAGTTGATATTTTTAAACATTTTCTTGCTCTAATGTTTTAACTTCTCAAGAACCAAAGCTTTAACATCATAGAAAGCATTGTTTCTTATATCTGATTTTCTTAATGTTGAATCAATACAAGGAGGCCATCACATTCAGTTCTAGATTATATTGTCCCTCAATGGAAAAGAAATAGTAAATAACATTGCACAGCAAGGATTTGTAATAGAAAGGTTTTTGTTATTTACTGCTGTGTGCCAATAAATAACACTGGGTGGTTATATTGTAAAGGACTGAACTTTCCAGTCTCAGTTTGATTTGGTTAGAGGATTAGAAACCTGATTTCTACACTGTTACTTTAGATGGAATCATTTTCTCTAAATAGTAGAAATGTTTACATCAGTTTTATAATTAAATTTTAAAAACTTTACATGAAGAGATCTTACTTTATCAAAGATCTTAAAAAAGTATTTGGCTTATTTGCCTAAAAATTCTGTAAATTTTTATAAATCAAATACACAATGATATCTTTTATTTGGAAACACCCACAAGGATGAGTAAGTAAGACTTTCCCTAAATTCTGACTACAGTATGAAAATATGGAAACTTAGAGAAGGAAATGTTGTCTGACTTCTTTGTGAACATTATCCTAATGTAAAGGCAGAGAATCACAGAACTTTAAAGATGAAAGTAACTTTTGAAATTACAAAGTCCTAACTTCTTACTTTTCATAAGATAAAACTGAGATTATCTCTGCTTAAAAAAACAAAAAAGATAAAATTGGACTTCAGAGGAAGAACACACCTTGATGGGACCTCAACTATTCGGTCCGGTGTTCAGGTGGAGTTCCAGAAGTCCTATTGTGTTGACAGAACCAGGATTTATCAGGATCACAGAAACGGATTCAGGCTGGCTTAACTTTTAAGAGACTTGATGCCATAAGCCAAAATCCATTATATTAATTTGAACTAAAGATTTTTTTTTGAAGTCTGTTTGTATGTTTATTGAGAGAGAGAAAGAGAAAGAGAACCCCGATCCCAAACAGGCTCCGCACCATCAGCATAGAGCCCATCCCAGGGCTTGGGGTCTCATAAACCATGAGACCATGACCTAAGACAAAACCAAAAGTCCAGCGCTTAACTGACTGAGCCACCCAGGTGCCCCACTGAACAAAAGATTTTTCAGAATAAAGCATGTAAAAATATTACATTGGTTGATCTGCTTATTTTCTCCCTTTAAAAAATCTACAATGAACAGTACTTGTTAAGGATAAAATGAGAGCAAAGGATTTTAATGGCTGGTGTCGTTTAGCTGGAGAGACCGTTCATCTGTTTACACAACAAGAAAATGACTTAGATCCACTTCAGACAGGCTTTTGCCCCAGTGCTCCCACAAAAATGATACTGTGAAGGTTACTAATAATTTTTACATTGGTAAATACAAGAGTTAACTCTCTGTTCTTGTTTTACGTGTCTTCTCGGCAGCAAATGAAAGCTGCTAATTTCTCTTCCTTGAAGGAGGCATTACCAGCACACCATTTTCCTGGTTTTCCTGCCACACAGGCTGCTCTTTACCTTCCATGGTGTTTCCTCATCTTTCCCCCACCCTCCCTCACCGCCCCAATTTCTTGGCACAACGTCTCCCAGAGCTGCCACTGAACTTCTTTTTTTTTGTATCTACGTTCACACCATAAGGCTGTGGTTTCCAAAGTGTGTTCCTCGGACTAGCATCGTCAGCATGACCTGAAAACTTGTTAGAAATGCAAATTTTCAAGTCCCTCCAAAGACCTAATTAATGAGAAACTCTGGGATTGGGGCCCAGCAATTTCATCTTAATAAGCACTTCAGGTGATTCTCCTGAATGCTAAACTTTGAAAAACATATCCTTAAGGGATCTTATAGATTTTTTTTTAACTTACTAATACCATCTGCAAATTGTGGATTCTGATTGTTTTAATGTATGTATCCTAGTCTCCTCCCTCTGAAGTCCAGATTTATATATCCGTTGCTGATACGATTTCCACACTTGTATGTGTTGTAGGCACTTTAACAATTACATGTTGGGGCACCTGGGTGGCTCAGTTGGTTCAGCGTCTGACTTTAGCTCAGGTCATGATCTCACTGCTTGTGAGTTTGAGCCCCATGTCAGGCTCCCTGCTGAAATCTCAGAGCCTGGAGCCTGCTTTGGATTCTGTGTCTCCTTCACTCTGTCCCTCCCCCATTCATGCTCTCTCTCCTTCTCTCTCTTTCTCTCTGTCTCAAAAACAAATAAGAACATTTTTAAAAATTAAAACAAAAACAATAACATGCCAAAGCTAAATTTGTGACAATACAGTTTTCTCCACTTGCTGTATTCCCCATTTCAGTTAATGGCCAAAACTTCCTTACAGTTGCACAAGCCAAAATTCTTGGTTATCACTGACGTCTCACTCTGTCATGCTCCATATCTAATTTATCAAAAAACTGTGTTGGCTCCACTTTCAAAATACCTACTGAAAAGAGACTACATGTCATTACCTCCACTGCTACCTGCCTGGTCCAGTCAGCATTGTCTTTCATCTGGATGTGTGCAATAGCATAGCAGCAGACCTCCCTCCTTACCTTTCTATAGTCTATTTTCAACAGAGCAACTAGAATAATCCTTTTAAAATGAAATTTGGAAATCCAGTTCTTGTTTAATGGTACAGTACAAACCCATTAAGTCCAGCTGTCCTCATTACAACAAAAATCTCTGAACAAAATACAAAGATAAAGAAAAAGAAAACAAAGGTATGTGTAGACTCTCAAAAGCAAGTAGAAGGGAGCAGACTGTGGAAGGAAGTCAAGGGGTATTTGCTTTTGTTTCTTATATGGTTTTGCTTCAACTGTGTGGCAGTTTTTAGTCACAAAGGAGACTTTGGGCATGGACAGACAAATCTCCCATAAAATCTCATCTTTGTAGGGAAGTAAGGAGGTAATATTTTTGGAGGGAAAAAAAAGGGCTAGGCTAATTCTGTGTATGAGTCTGAACACAGCCTAGCCTTGTCTCTGAGCTATTGATGCATGAAATATACCTGGAACAATATAAGGGCTGAGAAGTGATGGAAAGTTTGAACTACAGCCCACAGAAGGCAATACAGAATTTATATTTGAACCTAACTCCGTAGATTGACAGTTAAAACAACAAAATAAATGTTTCATAAAGAATTATAACAAGACCCAGAGTATTCACATAATAATATTCAAAACAGAATACACAGTTTAAATTACTAATATGAAAAATATATAAATACATAAATAAGTGGATAAATGGATAAAGAAATAATACAGTAAAATGTGACCATTTTCAAAAGAAAAGACTATTAGTAAATGCCAGCCCTGAGATTACACAGATCTTGAAACCCAGAGATTTAAGGTACTGTTTTAACTGTGCTCCATAAAATGTAAATGAAAATTCTCTCGAAAAGAATTTTTTTAAATGGGAGGGAAACAAAAGACACTAAAAGTTTAGAGGTGAAAGTCATAATACCAGAAATAAAAAATCATGCTGGATAGGCTCAATGTAATGATGAAAATGAGAGCGGAAACAGTCAATGAACTAAAAGGTGTTGATCAATACAAAGTTTCCTATCTGAAGAACAGAGAGAAAAAACTTGAAAAAGAACACAGATTCAAGGACTTGTATGACAGTATCAAAAGGTCTAATATACATGTAAGTGGAGTCTCGGAAGGAGAAGAAACAGATTGGGGAGAAAAAGAAATGTTCAAGAAATAACAGCAGAAAACTTCCAAATTGGGTGTAAGACGTATTTATAGCTCAGCAAACGACAACTGAAAGAAAACTTTCCTAGTAATATTATAACCAAACTGCTAAAAAAATACAAAAACAACAACAACAACAAAAAAAAAACAGAGATAAAGAGAAAAATCTCAAATGCTTCCAGCCAAAAGAGACCTATTACAAACAAGGGAACAGTTGTTTGAATAACTGAAATTTCTCATAAAAAAATTATGGAGTTTTGGGGCACCTGGGTGGCTCAGTTGATTAAGCGTCTGGCTTCAGTCTAGGTCATGATCTCACGGTTTGTGAGTTCAAGCCCCGCGTCAGGCTCTGTGCTGACCACTAGCTCAGAGCCTGGAGCCTGCTTTGGATTCTGTGTCTCTTTCTCTCTCTGTCACTCCCCTGTTCACACTCTGTCTCTCTCTGTCTCTCAAAAATAAACAATTGTAAAAAAATTTTTTTTCAATTATGGAGTTTAGAAAACAATGAAGCAATACCTTCAAATGGCAGAAAGAAAAGAACTGCCAACCCAGAATTATATTCTCATTATAAGTATTTTTCAGAGGTGAAGATAAAGACTAAGAGATTATCAACAGCATTTCTAAATATCCAGTTTCTCCAAAAAAGAAAAAAGAGTAACGAAATTCTTCAAGTTGAAGGGAAATAACATAATAGAGAAATCTGAATGTTCAGAAATGCTTATAACAAAAATCAACTCATAACAAAAATGGTAAATAGCCTGTCAGGTTAAAATTTACATAGATGTAAAAAATTTTTACATAGGTAAAATAAATGATAACACAAAAGTCACTGAAGATGTTGCAAGTTTCTAGATTTTTACTTAAGTACCATATTAACTCTAAGTAGATTTTGAAAAGTTGGTATGTAAATTGAAATTTCAAGTCACAGCTAAAACTATGTATACTAAAAGATATAGGTTAAAAAAAAATAAGAGCCAAGATATAAATTAAACTGAAATAAAGGGGAAAAGTTTCATAATACAAAATATAGCAAGAAATGGAGGCATAGAGAAATTAAAAAAAAACTAAAGATAAACAGAATACAAATAAATTGCTAGATTTAAATTCAAACATCTCATTAATTACATTAAATTTTAGGGTCAAAATACTTGAATTAAAAGGCAGATGTTGATAGAATGTATCCACAGGAAGGCACTATCTGCTACCAACAAGTTTAAATATAAAAACACAAAGAATGTGAAAGTAAATGGATCCGTGATGTCAGTATCACAGTAGCATAAGACATCTCTTTTTTTCCCACATCAAGAACAGAAATCTGGCTTCCATCCACAGATAAAGTGGCATTGAGGGAGTTGTGGGATTCACTGTCACAGGCCAAGGGACCCAGGAGAAGTAAGAGGCAGAACATCTGTGGATCAAGCTATGGACCCTGCAATGGCCTGTGAAATGTCTCCTCCCCCTTTTAACCTCAATAGTCTGAAGGTCCTTGGAGAACACCAACTTAGACAATCACCCATGGATGAGAGAGGCTAATCAATTAATAATTACTGTAAATGTAAATGGATTGAATCATCCAATCAAAAGGCATAGAATGGTTGGATAGATTAAAAAAAAAAAAGACCAGACTATATGCTGCCTAACCAGAGACTTCCTTCAGCCTAAAGAACAAACATCAGCTCAAACAGCGAAAAAAGCGGAAAAAGATCTCATGCAAGTGGAAACCAAAGGAGAAAAGGAGTTCTTATACTTATTTCAGACAAAATACAATTTAAACCAAAGCTGTGACTGGAACAATGGAAGGTTCCAGACTTTACCCCATACCAGAAACCCTTGTTTCACAGCCACCCAGAGAGAGGGAGCCACCCAGCTCCCTCATGTGAGCTCTGGAAATCAGGTCAGAAGTTTTATACCTTGGTAGAGCACAGAAATGAGAAATGACCCACTGAAAGTTTCACTTTCCCCACATCACCCCCGTCTCCATGCCAGCATGGTGCAACACTGAAAGAGATCCCCTCTGGCAAAGAGATGGGTAGATTAAATAAATAAATTATTAAAGTAATTGAAAAAAAGAAAAACAATAAAAGAAAAAAATGAACATAGCTAAAACTTGGCTCTATGAAAAGATAAACAAAATTAATAAATCCTTATTTGATTAATCAAAAAAAGAATAAAAATCATCAATATCATGAAGGAAAAAAGGGTTATGAGTACAGTTACTATAAACACTAAAAGGAAAATAAGACTAGGCCATTAAAAACTTTAAACTAACAAATTCACTAATTTTGGTGAAATGGATAAATGTTTGAAAAAATACCACTGGCAAAATTGATACAAAGAGAAACAAAAAATAAGTTTAGATCTATATCGAATTTACAAATTGAACTTTAAAAAAGGTTTATTTTGATAGAGAGTGTGTGTGTGTGAGCATGACCAGGGGAGGGGCAGAAAGGAAGAGAGAATCCTAAGCAAGCCAGGCTATGCACTGTCAGCACAGAGCCTGACTCAGGACTTGATCCCACTAACTGGGAGATCATGACCTGAGCTAAAATCAAGAGTTGGATGCTTGACTGACTGAGTCACCCAGAGGTCCCTAAAAATTAAACTTTTAATCTAACAATTTCCTCTAGAAAGTTCCAGGTCATATGGTTGTGATATGCAGGGAAGAAATGATGCCAATGTTACCAAAGAATTTTAAGAAACTAGAAGAGCAATTACCACCCAACTAATTTTGAAAATCTAGCATAACCCAAATATCAAAATCAGACAAAGATGTAACAATAGAACTGCAGTCCAATATTGTTCATAAATATACATGTAAAATTCTTAAGAAAATATTAGCAAATTAAATGCATCAGTATATAAAATGCATAATACATCATGAACAAGTAGACTTTATCCAGGTCATGTAAGATTGGTTTATCATTGGGGCACCTGAGTGGTTCAGTTGCTTAAGCGTCAAACTCTTGATTTCAGCTCAGGTCATGATCTTGCATTTCATGAGTCTGAGTCCCACAAGGGGCTCTGTGCTGACAATGGAGAGCCTGCTTAGGATTCTCTCTCTCATCTTCTCTCTCTGCCCCTCCCCTGGTCTTACACACACTCTCTCTCTCTCTCTCTCTCAAAATAAATAAACGTTTAAAGTGTTGGTTAATCATTAAAAGTTAATCAATGTAATTCAACATATTAAAAAACAAAAGAGAAACACCATATGATCTTTCAGTAAATGCAGAAAGCACATTTGACAAAATTTACCAGCAGTTCGTAACAAAACCACGGAAAACTAGGAATAGGAGGGAATCTCTTCAAATTAATAAAGTCCATGTATGAAAACCCCACAGCCAACAGCATACTTGGTTAAAGTTTGAATTGCTTCCACATGAGATTGGGAACAAGTCAATAATTCCACTTCTATCCAACATTGTGCTAGAGGTCTTAAGTATTACATGAGGGGTAGGGGAAGTTGGGAAAATGTAAACAGCCATAAAGATTAGAAACAAAATAAGAAAACCTTTTGTAGATGATTTGATTAAGTAGAAAATTTCCAAGGAACTGACAAAATAACTAGATCTAATACAGTAATTGAGCAAGTCCACAGAACATAAAGTTATTTTTGAAGTATCAATTTTTTTCATGTCTATTTTTAGAGAAGGAAAGAGATAGACAGTGTGTGAGTTGTGGAGAGGCAGAGAGAGAGGGAGACACAGAATCCAAAGCAGGCTCCAGGCTCTGAGCTGCCAGCACAGAACATGAAAGGGGGCTCAAACCCACTAACCGTGAGATCATGACCTGAGCCAAAGTCAGATGCTTAACCGAGTTAGCCATCCAAGAGCCTCTTAAATTTTCAATTTTAATCTTTTTAGTAGAATACTCAATATGGGAAGATATTATTAGAAAGGCAATTGATTAATAGATTCAATTCCAGAATGTTTTTAAAAATTGACTCACTAATTTCAAAATACATATAGAAATTCAAAAAAAATTATTAAAATAAGGAATAAATTTGGAGACCTTACCTAATTTCAAGACTTAATAAAAAGCAACAGTATGTAAATATTTGGTATTTCTTTAAAAAAAAACCATGTAGATTAATAGACTAATAGAACAGAATAGAATACCCAGAAATAGACCCACACAGATATGCTCATTGATTTTCAATAAATGCAGAAAGGTGATTCAGTAGAGAAAGGAAAGTCCTCCCAGTAAACGCTGCATCAAATGAATAACTATATTTAAAAAAACCCTTTATCTCACTCCATACACAAAAAACAATCAAAAAGGATCACAGACCTAAATGTAAAACATAAAACTATAAGTATGTTTTAAGAGGAACATGAGAGAAAATTTTTCCATACTTGGGATAGGCAAAATTTTCATAGAATAACAACAGCAGCATATACACACACCACAAAAATGATAAACTGTTCTCCGTTAAAATTATAAGCTTTTTATCTATAATAGGAAACATTAAGAAATGAAAAGGCAAGCCAGAGACTGGGAGAAAACAATTACAAAATATTTATCTGATAAATATCTCTTACAGTTATATAACAAAACAATACATTTTAAAGTGGGCAACTAATTTGAATAAATTCTGCATAAAAGATACACAAGTGGCCAATCACCTATTAGATGCACTACATCATGAGTCATCAGAGAAAAGCAAGTTAAAACCACAATGAAGTATGATTACACTTCCATCAAAAAAGCTAAAATTGCAAAGACTGACCAGACATCATGTGTGTAAGGATACAAAGTAGCTAGTATTTCTCCTATACTGTTAGTGGGGCTTTTAAATAATAAAGACATTTGGAAAAACTGTCAGTTTCTTGAAAAGTTCATATCCAGCTTCCTTATGCGCCCCAGCCTTTCCATGCCTAGGAAACAAAAACACATGTACACACAAAGATTTAAATCCTTGTCATCTTGGTAAAACCCAACATGGTCACCTTATATAAAGGTTCGATCTTTCCTTCTTCCTGCAGTCTCTATCCATTGCACCTAGCCTATATATTGTTCCCTGAAAATTATCACCTTATACCATTTATTATGTGTATTATGTGTCTAAACCCACTAGAATATAAACTTCATGAGTACAGGGATTTTTTTTCTGATTTATTCATTCGTGTATCTCCAGAACCCAGAACAGCATTTGGCATATAGAAAATAATAACTAATTTCTGTTGAGTAAGGAAGTGCCTATTAAGAAATATCCAAGGAATCATGTACTCTGAACCTGGTAGCAACAAACTGACACTTTATTGGTTTTTTAGGTGCCTCATTTCTGGTAACTATTTCTCCATCAGACTGTTTTGTGCAACATACTTGGTCAGATTCTCGATTTCTTTGTAATAATCTTACTCTGGTTATGATTTTAGATAGAATCGTAGTCATCTTGATTGAATTTGAAGTGATGAAGGTGGTAGTGTGATTGATAACAGGTAACACTTATTAAGGGCTTACTCTATGTGAAACATCCTATTAATGCTTTATATGAATTTTCTTTTTAAATCTTCCTAACAGCCTTATAAGTGCTGGTTTTCCAATCACATCACAGATCAGCAAACTGAGGGATAGGAAGGCTAAATAACTTGTTCATTGTCAAACAGATAGTGGTTGTGCCTAAGCTATGAACTCAGTCCCATAATCCTCAACTAATTACTGACCCTATTGGATTTCTGCTTACATAAAATCATATCAAGTAAATGTTATTCTTACCCATTTAAATTTCAAAAAGTAATTTTATCTCTAAGGTCATGAAAGAGGAGGTGTACTGAAGATTATTACCAAATCCTTCTATAGGATTAAAGGCCCAGAGAGGGTACATAAAGCCCCTAAGGCCACACAGCTAACTGATAACTGAGTCAATGGGTCTAATGGTTCCTGAGAGTATTTTCAGTCTCTTTTCCCATGTATTTCAGTTGATATAAATCATAATTTATCCAGCAAATTATGGTAGGTCTGTGACCAATTTTCAGATGACTACTTAACCACTTTTGGGGGGGAAAACCCACTTCTGATTAATTCTCATCCCAAGACTCAAGTGTGGTCAAAGCAGGGTCACACCCAGTTTGTTAATGAGCACCTTGAGAAAAAAGTGATGTATGTGAAATAGTCAAACAAGTCAGATCTAAAGCTGGAATGCTCTGCAGTGATGATTCTTCTCTTCCCACATGTATCTAATCCTACTAGAAGAAGGCAGAGAAAATACAAAGCTCTAGTAAATATTCACCATTTGGGGGAACTAAAGTAAGCTTGATATAAGTGACAGGAACTCTGACCACTGCCTTCAATCCACACCAGTTGACTAACAAGAACGTTTGGAAAAGGGACTGCATGAAGAAAATAGGGCAAGAAGGGCAGATCCTATACTCCCTGTTATCACAAATAAGCTCAGATTCTTAAAGATTTCGACCACTCTAAAATGCCCACATTGTCACTTTTGAATTGAAAGAGCATGCCAACAGCTACTCTAGCCATTTGGCATCATCTTCATGCAATAGACATTCATTCAGAGTACTACTGAAGGCAACATTCCTAAATTCAGTTGAATTTTATTAGCTTTCGATTCCATACACCAACTGTGCAAAGTATTGAAAGACATACAAATATAAGAAACACCTAATTACCATCCTCAAAGGGACTATTCGCTAGAATGGAAATAATGAGTTGATGGAGTCTTCATTACCATGAGAAGCTGATGAAACAGTCAAGCAGATATGCCTGGGACTGTTAAAAATGAGGGACACCATTTGGAAAAATTTCAAGATACAAATATAAATGAGGAATGATCTGCCTAGAGGTAATGTGGAGAGGATGAGATACATTAGTTATACCATGAATGATGAAGATAAATTAGTTCTAGAGAGCTCAACCAAACCAAGGAAATTGGACAAGGAGGCAGAGTGGAACCGTGAACAGTTGTGTTTTAATGTTATGAAATTAAAGCACAAGAAGAAAAACATAGCAAATATGTCAAATGGTGCAGAATGGAGTTAGGGTTAGCAACGAATGAAAGATTTTGCTTGGTGTTCAATCTGCTAGCATTACATCGGGGAGAATGCTAGTTTAAACATAAACTTCCAGAAGAATTATCAATGAACTTTTATGATGGAGGATAAAATAAGCTCTATAATTAAGGATGCCCTGAATTTTCACCAGATTAAAAAAATGATTTGTCCATATTGGCTTGTCTTATTAAGAAAGACAACGTGAACATGCTGCATATTTAAGTAAAGTCTTTACCAGTAAGTTAGGCATGACACAAGAACCAAATGACAAGGAGATGACTGCACTGATAATACTTAGTTCTTAAAAGAATAGGCAGTTTGAAACCCATCTTTCAGTTGTAAAACATAATTGTGATTGCCCTTCATATCTATTAACCTAAAAGGTAAAATAGTCTCATTTGTACCATTCTGGTTAAATTTCTTCTTCTGATCTTTGGTCTGTCAGTCACAGAGAATTTGGGAAATTAAAGATTTCTGTGCTCTTTAAAAGCTCATTTTTAATGACCTGTCAAATGCAAAGGCATGTGGGATAAGAATGAGGAAATGATTAGATTCATGCTATACAATCAACGATCTAAGAACATTAAATTTTGCCAATTTTATGAAAATTAAAAATAGAGTTTATTTGAAGCTATTTTAAAGAGGCAAATGAAAGTACAATAATAATTTAAACAGGAAGACAGCTCTAAAGGAAGTCCTGAAACGCTGTTTGAAAAGATTTCTATTGAAGTACAATGATACGTGAAATCTTTACTTGATGTTTGCTCTGAATACACGTTCCCTCAATCCCTGAAAAGAATAATGAACAGCATGTGTCAATTTTTCTTAACATATCAACTGACGAAAGAAAACTTTTTAAAAGTTTGTCTTGACATCATCCTGTGATTGAATCTCCTGATAATCTAAGTTCTTCTGCTACTGAATCTACCTGTGGTCTCTGCTCTTCTCCAAGGTTCTAGAATTTATTTTATATTTTTTAATGTTTTTATTTATTTTTGAGAGAGTGCAACCAGGGGAGGGGCAGAGAGAGAGGGAGACAGAGGATCTGAAGTGGACCCTGCACCGAGAGCAGTGAGTCTGACTTGGGGCTCAAACTCATAAACCGTGAGATCATGAAGCTTCTAGAATTTAAAGCTGAAATTTTATGCTCATTGTGACCCCCATCCCTGTTCTGCTCTTTCCACCTTAATGCATTCTCTTCAGCTGCCTCCTTATTTTGTTCCTAGGGTCTCTGTGTGAGTCAGGGCTTCTGACTTGATTCTAGTCTTAGTGAAGCCTCATCTTTTCCCTCTTTGCTCTCACAGGTCAAATCCTCAGGGGGAAGACGCTGACACAGAGTTTGGGGCTTTAGGGATTAATACCTGTGAAAGAACGGTGGACGAAGCCAAAGTGGAGAGGATGAAGGGAAATGATGAGAGGCCGGACAAAGTCTCTCCCAATGACACAGACCTTTTCCAGAATGTTGGCTCTTAGAGTTTCCACACTGGAATTTTATTCCACAATCCACACATGCCACTCCATCTAGCTCAGTGAAAAGACATGATTTCAGGGACATGAAAGGGATCTCTTTGTACTGACCAGACCATAAAAAGGCTGATGGTTGAAGATGCTCTGAAGCCTATAATTTCCACAGCTGAGCAACATTCATGCCTGACATGTTAGCTATATTTGTTTCCTAAAAATTATATATTTTAAAAATGCAGTAGTTTTAATAACATGGAATTGGGGGCAGAAAAACAAGAATTTGAGTCCCCAGACTCTCCAGTTAATAAGTAATTTACTCTGGGTGCATTATTTAATTGCTTTAAGCCTCCTCCAATTCACATGTCAAAAAATGATTACACACACTTTATTGAGTTGTTATGAGGATTCAGTGAGACCAGGATTGCAGATTTCTTTGAACAGTGTTAACATGTAATAAGACTTAAATCAATGCCCGTATCCTCCTTGGCCACCTTAACACATAAAATATTGGAGACCAGCATTTCTTTGTCAAGATATTATTATCTCTCCCCTTCGTTGATACTGCATTTTCCTTATCTTCCTATAACTTGAATGAATTCTTCTCTGGTATTTTTTTTCAGCATTTTGAGCTATAATTGATATGTAACATTGCATAAATTCAAGGTGTACAACATAATGATTGATACACTTACACATTGTGAAATAATGACAATCAGATTACTTAACACTCCCATCACCTCACACAATTACCTGTGTGTGTGTGTGTATGTGTGTGTGTGTATGTGTGTGGTGAGAATACTCAGCAGTGTTCAATTATATAATATGGTATTATTAATTACATTCCCCCTGCTGTATATTCGATCCCCAGAACTTATTCATCTTATAAATGAATAAATTTACAAAAAGTGTGTACCCTTTGACCAACATCTCCACACTTCTCATAACTCCCTGACAACTACCATTCTATTCTGTTTCTTTGAGTATAATTTTTTACATTCTGTATATCAGCAAGATTATACAGTATTTATCTTTCTTTGACTTATTTCACTTAGTATAATGTCCTCAAGATGTATCTATGTTGTCTCAAATGTCAGGATTTCCTTCACTCTCATGAATGAATAATATTCCATTGTATGTATATACCACACCTTTATCCATTCATATATTCATGTACAATTAGCTTGTTTCTATATCTTGGCTATTGTGAACAATGCTGAAATGAAGATGGGATTGAAGATACTTTTTCAAGATCCCGACTTCATTTCCTTTGGGTATATACCCAAAAGTAGGATTGCTGGATCATATAGTACTTCTATTGTTTTCCATAGTAACTATACCAATTTACATAATCACAGCACATAAGGGTTCCCTTTTCTCCACATCCTCACCAACAGTTATTATCTCTTTTCTTTTACAAGATAGCCATTCTAACAGCTGAGAGTTGATACCTCATTGTGATTTTGAATTGCATTTCCCTGATAGTTAGTGATGTTGAGCATCTTTCCATATGTCTATTGACCATGTGTATGTCTTTGGGAAAATGTCTATTCCAGTCATCTTTAATTAAATTGGTTTTTTCTTTTAAGTTGTATGAGTTCTTCATATATTTGAGTATTAACTCCTTTTCACATATATGGGTTAAAATATTTTTTCTGGGGGTGCCTGGGTGGCTCAGCCAGTTAAGTATCCAACTCTTGATTTTGGCTCAGGTCATGAACTCATGGTTCTGAGATTGACCCCCCCCCCACCCTCAAATCAGGCTCTGCACTGATAGCATGGAGCCTGCTTGAGATTCTCTCTCTATCCCTCTCTTTCTGCCCCTCCCCCACTCATACTTGCTCTCATTCTTTCAAAATAAATAAATATTAAGATAAACATTTTTTTTTTCAGGAATACAGAAGCTTCTTAGTTTGACATAGTCCCACTTATTTATTTTTGCTTTTTTTTTTTTTTTTGCTTATTTTTCCAGGGTCAGATCCAAAAAATTATTTGCAAGCTCAGTGTCAAAGAGATTTTCCTCTGTGTTTTCTTCTAGGAATTCTATGGTTTTAGGTTTTAAGTTTAAGTCTGTATTTCATTTCAAGTTAATTTTTGTAAATAGTTTAAGACAGGAGTTCAGTTTTATTTTCCTTCGTTTGATTAACCAATTTTCCAAACACCATTTATTAAAGAAACTATCCTTTCCTCATTGAGCATATATGGCTGCCTTGTCAAATATTGGATGGTGAACGTAAGGGTCTAATTCTAGGCTATCAATTCTCTTCCATTTGTCTGTGTGTCTTTTTATGCCAGTCCCATACTATAATTACTATAAGTTTGTAGTATAGTTTCAAATCGGGAAGTGTGATGCCTACACTTCGTGAAACAGCTTTGTTTCACTTTCTCAGGATTGCTTTGGCTATTTGGGGTCCTCGGTCATTCTATACAGTTTTAGGATTGTTCTAGTTCTTTGATAAATGCCATTGGAATCTTGTTAGTGATTGCACTGATTACTATAGATGGCTTTGGGTGGTACATTTTAACAATATAAATTCTTCTGATCCACGAACACAGGATATCTTTCCATTTATTTGTCTTTCATCAAATCTGAGATTTCAGAGTATAGGTCTTTAATTTCCTTGTTAAATTTGTTCGTAAGGGTTTTATTTTGTCACTGCTATTATAGATGGAATGTTTTTCTTTAATCCTTTTTTGTATATTTGGTGGTTAGTATATAAGAAACACAAATGATTTTTATATGTTGATTTTTTTGTCCTGCAATAATACCGTATTTGTTTATTAGTTCCAACAGTTTTTGGAGGAGTCTTTAGGATTTTCTATATATGAAATCATATTATCTGCAAACAGAGACAGTTACACTTCTTTCCTCCTGATCCAGATGCCTTTTATTTCTTCTTCTTGCCTGATTGTTCAGAGTAAGATTTCCAGGACTGTGTTAAAAAGGAGTGGTGATAGTGGGCACCCTTGTCTTGGTCCTAATCTTAGAGGAAATGCTTTCAAATTTAGTCATAGAATGTGATTTTAGTGGTGGGCTTGTCCTATAGGGCCTTTAACATGTTGAGGTACATTCCTTCTGTACTTAATTTGTTGAGAGTTTTTATCATGAAGAGAACCTGAATTTTGTGAGATGCACTATCTGCATCTATTGAGATTATCATGTGATTTTTATCTTTCATTCTATTAATATGGTGTATTGCATTTATTGATTTGCATATGTTCAACCATCCTTGCATCTCAAGGTTATATCCCCTTGGGTCAGGGTGCACATCTTTATAATGGACTGTTGAATTTGGTTTGAAATATTCTATTGAGAATATTTATGTCTATATATAGACAATTATAGTAATATAATTGTCTTTTCTTATAGTTTTTACCTCACTTTGGTATCAGGATAGTGCTGGCCTGGTAAAATGAATTTGTTCTTTTCTCTTCAATTTTCTGGAAAAAGTTCAAAAAGGATTTCTTCTTTAAATGTTTGGTAAAATTCACCAATGAAACCATGTGTTCTTGGTTTCTTTGGGACATTTTTGATTACTGATTCAGTCTCCATATTAGTAATTGATATAGTTCAGATTTTTTATTTCTTCATGACTCATTCTTGGCAGGTTGTATGTTTCTAGGAATGGAATATGTCGATTTCTTCCATTTGTCCAGTTTGTTAATAAATAATTGCTCATGGAGTCTCTCATGATCTTCCACATTTCTGTAGTATTTCTCCCCTCTTACTTCTGATTTTGTTTCTTTGAGTCTTCTATCATTTTTTCTTAGTCTAGCTAAAGGCATATCAATTCTATCTATTCTGAAAAGCAGCTCATAGTTCATTGATCCTTTCTATTTTTTTTCCTGGTTTGTATTTCATTTATTTCTATTCTGATCTTTATTCTTTCTTGCTAACTCTGGGCTTAGTTTGCTCTTCTCCTAGTTCCTTGAAGTATAAAGTTAGATTGTTTACTTGAGTTTTTTTTCTCAATGTAGGCATTTATCAGCATAAGCTTCCTTCTTAGAACTGCTTTTACTGTATCTTGTAAGTTGTGTTTTGATTTTCATTTGTTACAAGTTATTTATTTTCCCTTTGATTTCTTCTTTGACCTTGTGGTTCTGCAGAAGTGTGTTGTGTAACTTCCATCTATTTGAGAATTTTCCAGTTTTCCTCCTGTGTTGATTTCTAGTTTCACACCATCGTGTGTACTAATTACTTCAAGTCCTCTTAAATTTGCTAAGACTTGTTATGTAACCTAACGTATTATCTGTCCTGGGTAATGTTTCATGTGTTCTTAAGAAAAATCCATTTATTCTGCTGCTTTTGGTTGAGATGTTTTTTATATGTCTGTTATATCTACTTGGCCTAAAATGTCATTCAAGTGCAATGTTTCCTAATGATTACCTGTTTGGATAATCTATCCACTGTCAAAGTGTGCTGTTGAAGTCCTCTCCTATTTTTGTGTTGTTGTATACTTTTTCCTTCAAATTGATTGGTATTGGCTTAATATATTCAGGGCTCCACTGTTGGGAGCAATTATATTTACAATTGTTATATCCTTTTGATGAGTTGCTCCTTTTATCATTATGTAATGACCTTATTTGTCTCTTGTTACAATCTTTGGCTTAAAGTCTGTTTTGTCTAAGTACAGCTGCCTTTTTTCTCTTTTGTTTTCCACTTGCATGAAATCTCTTTTTCCATCCCTTCACTTTGAGCCTAGGTGTTTCTTAAAGCTGAAGTGACTCTCTTGTAGACCATATAGTTTGGTCTTTTTTTTTTTTTTTTCATTCAAATGATAATCCAGTTTGTTTACCTTGGCAATAATTACTGGTTGTTAAGTTACTAATGCTATCTTATGTTTTCTGGCTATTTTATAGTTCACTTGCTTCTTTCTTCCTTGCTATCATCCTTTGTGAATTGATGATTTTCTAGTAGTACGCTTTGATTCCCTTTTTTTTTTTTTTTACCTTTTGTGTATCTATTGTAATTGTTTTTCTTTGTTCTTATCAGAGGGCTTACATAAAAATCTTATAACAGTTCATTTCATTTACTTAAGCACTAACAACTTGAAATTCATTAAAACTACCCTTTTGTTCTCTCCTTTTATGTTTTTATTTCAAAATTTATCTTTTTATGTTATATTTATAAATTTTGTAGGTATAGTTATTTTTAATATTTTTGTCTTTCATTCTTTTTATGAGAGTTAAGTTGTTCACATGCTAACATACCATTGTATTCAAATACTCTGGCCCTGACTCGATACTTACCTTTACCAGTATGTGTTATATATTCATGAGTTTTTATGTCGCTGATTAGCATCACTGCATTTCAGCTTCAAGAACTGCTTCCAGCATTTCTCGTAAGGCAGTTCTAGTGATAATGGACTCCGTCAGCTTTTGTTTCTCTAGGAACATCTTTATTTCTCCTTCATTTCTGAAGTACAGCTTTGCTGGATATAATAATCATAGTTGTCAGGTATTTTTTCTTTCAGACTTTGAATATATCATCCAATTTCCCCTGTAGACTTCTGCTGAGAAATCCATTGATAGCCTTCTGGGGGTACCTTACAAGTTTCTCTTCTCTTGACTTTAAGATTCTCTCTTTCGCTTTGATTTTTGACAGTTTTATTATGTTTTGGAGAGATCTCTTTTGGTTATGTTTTTTAAGAGATTTGCTAGCTTCATAAACTTGATTGTCTAAATCTCTACCCACTTTTGAGATGCAGCTATTTTCCTGTGCAAAAAAGTTTTCTGCCACCTTCTTCCTCTCTTCTCCTTCTGGGACTCCCATAATTCACAGATGGTTTCTTTTGATGGAATCTTATGCCATCTTTACTCTTTAGCATTTTTTTCTTTGTTCTCTAACTGAACAATTCCAAAGGGTTTGTCCTGTGATTCGTGAATCTTTCTTCTCCTTGACCTTTCTGTTATTGATGTTGTCTTGCATTTTTCATTTCATACATTGTATTTAGCTCCAGAATTTTTGGATTTAAAAAAATTATTTCTATATCTGTGTTACACTTACTCATTTTCACGTGTTGTTTTCCTGCTTTTGTTGTGTTATATTTCAGTGTTTTCTTGTAGCCCATAGAGCTTCCTCAAAACAGCTGTTTTGAATTCTTTATTGGGCAAATTGAAGCTCTCCATATCTTGGGCTCAGTTACTAGAAAATTATTTTGATCTTGGGTGGTTATGTTTCCTTGATTATTCATGTTCCTCAAAGTCTTGGCATTGCTGTCTTTGTATTTGAAGTAACAGTAAATTCCTTCAATCTTTAGTGACTGATTTCCCAAGAGAAATACCTTCTATCAGCCCTGTGAGAGATTCTAGGACTTTTCCAGATCTTCTTTGAATATGCTGGTTCTACTTGCTCCCTCTGTGGCATAATTCTCAGTTCTTTCTTTCAGTTCTACAACTCATCAAACCAGGTGTTGATGGCCTCCTTTTCATTTTCCCAAGGATGGCACTGAGTGCTCAAATTTATGGTCTCTCTCTGACCCACAGATTTGGGCTAGCTTCCTGCTTATCACTGTTGGAAACATGCACAGCAAGCTGACCACAGCATAGGAGGGTATGTGAGTCAGGTGCAGAGCACAGTGTGTGCTGGGAGCCAGGGAGATTCATAAGTGAAGCATCCCAGTGCTTCATGTGACATTCTCCAAGGGACCAGTCTCACAGTTAGTGGGATCTGTTTCCCTTTCTTATGTCTGAGCTCTGACTATTGTTCTCCTAGTTGTTCACCATTCACCAGTCATGAACCTCACAACACGATAATCTAGTTGTGGTGAGAGAGAAATGGGCCTCTTTGCAGATTCCCATATTACTGGAGATGAGAAAGATCTCTTTGCACTGAACTATGCCATCTTGAGGGAAAGATGATAGGGGCCCCTGGGTGGCTCAGTTGGTTAAGCACCTAACTTCGGCTCAGGTCATGATCTCATGGTTGGTGGGTTCAAGCCCCGTGTCAGGATCTGTGCTGACAGCTCAGAGCCTGAAGCCTGTTTCAGATTCTGTGTCTCCTTTTCTCTCTGCCCCTACCCCATTTGTGCTCTGTCTCTATCTCAAAAATAAATAAACTATTAAAAAAATCATTGAGGGAAAGATGATATAGTAACGTCAAACTGTGCCTCTTAGCCTCTCCAATGCATCCAATTGTTTTCTCCAACCATCTGATAAAACTTCTCTGCAGAATCCTGGACTTCCACAAAGTCTTTCTTCTTCATGAGTGATTGTCCGAGTCAGTATTCTCTGGGGGCTCCAGGATCATGGTTAACAGGAGTTGGAATCATTTCACGGGCCACTTCAGGGTCTACAGCCAAGCTCTGGACTCCTGTGACCTGGTCCAGGGAGATCCCTCCCTGACCCTTTCTTTGGTGGATGATGCTGGATTCCACAGCTCTACAGAGGTACTTTTGTCCACAAATAGATGTCAAATTATTGTTGGTGGGGAATACAAGCAGGGACATCTTATTTAGCCAAATTGCCAGTATCACTCCCTTTACTATTTTTTTCTCCTTTTCCCCTGGCTCACCACAGTTTTTTTTTTTTTTCCTTTAACTCATTTCTTTTGCTATATATTTGGCAGCATGGTAGAGTGAGAGGACCTTGAGATTGGAGTTAGATGATGCAAAAATGGAATCCTTGTTCTCACAGGGGCGCAGCCTTGGGAAAGTGGCTTCCACTTTCTGAATTCAGAAATTCTAAATTTTAACTTCCTTATTTGTAAACTTAGTCTAGCATTTGAATTAAATACTAAAAAATACTATGAAGAATATCACAGACTAAGCACAAAAGAGTATCAATAACATGAAAAATGATTATGAAAATACTTATGATGATAATGATGAGGATCAAGCTAAAACTACCCACATTTGCCTTTTTCAAGATTGTTCTTGCATGACTATCTCTAGAGTAAATTATTGGGTCATTTCATACTCTCTACTGCCTATTGAACATCGGTACCTGACCAGTTGGTTAATTAACATTTGTTACAAAGTTAACTCATAATTTTTATCTCTAAAACTGATTTTTCTGGGGCCCCTGAATGGCTCAGTCAGTTCAGTTAAGCATCTGGCTTTGGCTCAGGTCATGATCTCGTGGTTTGTGGGTTCAAGCCCCGCATCAGGCTCTACGCTGACAGCTGGCTCAGAGCCTGGAGCCTGCTTCAGATTCTGTGTCTCCCTCTCTCTCTGACCCTCCCCTGCTTGTGCTGTCTCTCTCTGTCTCTCAAAAATAAATAAAAAGCAGAAAAAAAAATTTTCAAACTGATTTTTCTGTCTATGGCAACAGAGTTTTCTCAGTAAGAAATTTTTTTTTATTGATGTATAATTGACACACACCATTACATTGGTTTCAGGTATACAACATAGTTATTTGACAATTCTATATACTATGCTATGGTCAGCACAACATTGGCTGCATTCCCTATGCTAAATATTTTATTCCTGTGACTTATTCATTCCATAACTGGAAGCCTTTCGCTCTCCCATTCCCCTTCATCCATTCTGGTCATTCCCCCAACTTCCTCTCCTCTGGCAACTATTAGTTTGTTCTCTCTATTTATGTTGTGTTTCTGCTTTTTGTTTGTTTTGTTTTTTAAATTCCATGTATAAGTGAAATCACATGGCATTTGTCTTTCTCACTATGACTTATTTCACTTAGCCTAATACCCATGAGGTCTATCCATGTTGTTGCAAATGGAATATCTGTTTTGTTCTTTTTATGGATGAGTAATATTTGTGTGTGTGTGTGTGTGTGTGTGTGTGTGTGTGTGTGTACAAAATATCTTCCTTATTAATCTATCAATGGACACTTAGGTTGTTTCTGTATCTTGGCTATTGTAAATAATGCTGCAGTAAACATGGGAGTGCATATACCTTTTCAAATTAGAGCTTTTGTTTTCTTTTGATAAATACCCAGAAATGGAATTAATGGATTGTATGGTAGTTTTGTTTTAATTTTTTGAGGAACCTTCATACTGTGATTTCTGTAGTGGCTGCACCAATTTATATTCTCAACAATAGTGCAAGAGGGTTCCTTTTTCCTCCATATTCTCACCAATACTTGTTATTTCCTATCTTTTTGATAATAGCCATTCTGACAGGTATGAGGTGAAATCTCCTTGTGGTTTTAATTCACATTGCATTTCCCTGATGTTGAGCATCTTTTCATGTGTCTCTTGGCCATCTGTATATCCTCTTTGGAAAAATGTCTATTCAGATTCGCTGCTGGTTTTTTAATCAGATTATTTGAAAAATTTTTGGTATTGAGTTGTATAAATTCATTATATATTTTGGATTTAACCCCTTATCAGTTATGTCATCTCCAAGTATCTTCTCCCACTTCATAGGTTGCCTTTTCATTTTGTTAATTGTTTTCTTCCCAATGCATAAGCTTTTTATTTTGGTATAATCTCAATTGTTTATTTTTGCTTTTATTTCCCTTGCCTGAGGAGATACATGCAATTCTGTAATAAGAAACTAGCAGAAAGAAAAATTAAGAAAACAATCCTATTTACAATTACACCAAAAAGAACAAAATGCCTAGGAATGTACTTAACCAAGGAGGTGAAAGACTTGTACTCTGAAAATTATAAAACCTTGATAAAGGAAATTGAATATAGCACAAATATACACATATGTTATGGTCATGGGATGGAAGAATTAATTTTGTTAGGATAGCTTCAGTATAATCCCTATGAAAATATTAATAGTATTTTTCAAAAAACTAAAACAAGTCATTCTAAAACTTGTATGGAACAATAAAAGACTTCAAATAGCCAAAACAATCTTGAGAAGAACAAAGATGGTGGTATCACCATTCCAATTCCAAGATATATTACAAAGCCATAGTAATCAAAAAAGTATGGTACTGACCCAAAAATGGACATGTAGATCAATGGAACAGAATACAGAACCCCCTGAAATAAACTCACACTTATATGGCCAATTAATCAATGACAAAGGCAGCACAAGAAAATACAGTGGGGATAAGACTGTCTCTATAATAAATGGTACTGGGAAAACTTGATAGTTACATGCAAAAGAATGAAAATGGAGCATGTTCTTACACAAAAATAAGGTCAAAATGGATTACAAACCTAAATGTGAGACTTGAAATCCTAAAATTCCTAGAAGAAAACATAGGTGGTAATGTCTTTGACATCAACCTCAATGAATAATCTTTTTTTTTAATGTTTTTTACTTATTTTTGAGGGACAGAGACAGTGTGAGCAGGGGAGGGTCAGAGAGAGAGGGAGACACAGAATCTGAAGCAGATTGTAGGCTCTGAGCTAGCTGTCAGCACAGAGCCCGACACTGAGCTCGAACCCACAAACCATGAGATCGTGACCTGAGCCGAAGCCAGTCGCTTAACCGACTGAGCCACCCAGGCGTCCCAATCAGTGAATAATCTTAATAACTCATAGCAATGGAAAGAAATAGAAAAGATGATAATTTAAATTTTTTTAATGTTTATTTTGTTTTTGAGCGTGAGAGACAGAGCATGAGTAGGAAAGGGGCAGAAAGACAGGGAGACACAGAATCCAAAGCAGACTGAGTTCCACGCCATCAGCACAGAGCCGTATGCCAGGCTCATACTCACGGACTTCAAGATCATGACCTGAACTGAAGTCAGATGCTTAACCGACTGAGCAACCCAGGAGCCCCAGAAAAGATGATAATCTTAAAAAGCAAATGTATACCTGAAACTTTTTTGTATTTCCACTTAAATATAAGAAAGTCTAATGTTTAACAAACTTACATAAAATAAACTAATAAACCAAGTAGATAAGATTTCACTTACTTGAAATTCTGAGAAAGTACCTACTTTTTTCTTTTTAATTGTTCACTTCTTTGTTTCAGTATATATTTGAGGGTTCCTGGGTGGCTCAGTCAGTTAAGCATCCACTCTTGATTTCAGCACAGGTCACGATCCCATGATTCATAAGATCAAGCCCTGCAGTGGGCTCTGTGTTGACAGCATGGAGTCTGCTTGGGAATTCTTTCTCTCCTCCTTCTCTGCTCTTCCCCCGTCTCTCAAAATAAATAAATAAGTAAACAATTAAGTATCTTTCAACTGTCCTGCTGATGTAAAGTCTCAAGCTTCTTAAATTTTTTACTAGAATAGTGATAGTGCTTAAATACTGATAATTCAAACAACTTTTATGATGAAACCATAAATTGGAAATTAAGAAATGATGACATAGGAACTGCCGAAATGCCAGTAAAGCACAAACCTTCTAAAAATGTATTAATAGGTACAAACTAATCAAGAAAACAGAAAGGAAAACAGAACAGGAAACATATATTGCTTCGCAAAATTCCAATATGCTCTTATATCTAGAGTCAAGCTCAGGAAGGCTTCCGCTCTGCACTACTTTCCGACTTCTGTCTTTATTTGCTTGATAAGCTGGTGGTCGGGATAATGTGAATCAGGTCATCAGTTGCCATGTGCCACTATTTAAAATATCAGGTATTTTTCTAGATTGCAAAATGATGCTCATAAATATGTCTCTAGGTTAACCACTCTGTAAAGTGCATATCTAGTGAATCTGCTTATGAATATTGTGTTCTTTATTCCTTTTTTATCTGAACTTGTCTTTCTAAATTCTATTTGTTCGATAGCAAGAAATTGCCTATATTCTTAGAGCTATATTACCCAACTGTTCTACAAGAAAGGATTTGTCATCCTGGATTCCACATTCTGCTTCCCTTTCAGCTCCTCATATCACATCCTGACTGTCATAGTCCATTGGAATGATTTAGATTGTTTTCTCAATCTTAGATCATTATAACTAGACTCACACTCTTGCTTGCCAACAGCTCTTTGTATCTAACCATGTTTGACACAACTTCTCCGGCTTCTTGGTTCTGTCCTTCAAACTTTATCTGGCCTGGAAGCCTACAAATCAGGATAATTACAAACCTGACTGTAGCCCAAGAACTCCGTAGGTGGCCTCCTTGTTTCATGGGACTTTTTTTTCCAATTTGAATCTCTCCTACACACGGCTAATGGTTTGAACTTCAGAAACAGAACATTCCCCATAATAATGTCCTACTCAAGAGTTCACAGTAGATTCTATTATCTTCTTGCATCCTATAAAATTACTTCTACTCTTTTAAAGGTCTCTAATGTCTGGCTTTGTTTTAACCATTCAATATTGGAGTTGTTTATGTGTGATTTTCTTTCTAAAAATCCATCTAATTCAACCACTTGCTTTTTCCCACTCTCTCCCCAACGCATCCCCATAAATCTTCTGTGACCTTGTCTAAGAATTCATTCTGCCCTCTAAGCTATTAGAATTCCCTTCCACCTTCTATCCACTTCTCTATTTCCTTCCAAGTCCAAAAACATAGTGTCAGTTCCTCCTTCTGTGTTATACTTTCCCTGATGGCTCAGCCTACATAGTCTCTGTTCTTTTATTTTTTAACGTTTGTTTATTTTTGAGACAGAGATAGAGAGAGACACAGAGCATGAGTTGGGGAGGGACAGAGAGAGAGGGAGACATACAATCTGAAGCAGGCTTCGGGCTCTGAGCTGACAGGACAGAGCTTGATATGGGGCTCAAACCCATGAACCATGAGATCATGGCCTGAGCTGAAGTCTGAAACTTAACTGACTGAGCCTCCCAGGTGCCCCCATAATCTCTGTCCCGGTGGGCATTTTTTTGTATTGTTTCCTGACATTTTGTCATGTGATTAGTATATTTTTATATATAATATTATTATCAAATGTCTATGTAGTCAGGAGTCTTCTAGTTACAGCAGCATTTCATACAGTTGTATGTATATAATAAGATCTTCATAATATTCAACTTACCATCAACTAGCTTCTAAGCATTTTATGGGTAGCTATTATTTCTCATATTTCTCCTAGGCTAAGATATATAGACATCACTTTATCATTAACATTGAATACACAATAGTCACTCAAATACTTGAGCCATCAGCTATTGGGTTTTTAGTATATCCTAAAATATTCTTGAGTATTTTTTGTAAAATTAGTTATATGAGACTATTTACTCTGTACTTCTAATCATGATATGAGGGAATAAACTTCATTTTACTCATTCTGTGACAAATGTGTAGGCATAAACATGAAACAGTGTCTTTGGTTTGTGCTGCTGGCAATTAGCATAGCTTAAAATGTCCTATTTGGTAGGTTCCTTATATTCTAGCCTTTGCTCTTCATATAAGACCATGGTTTTCAAACATTAACTTGCATTTGGAATCACTTATAAAGCACAGATTGCCGGGCACACCTGAGAGTTTCTGATTCAGGGGGTTGGGGATGAGGGCTGAGAAGTCACAAGTTTGACAAGTTCACAGATGATACTGCAGCTGCTACTCCTGGGACCACACTTTAAGAACCAGCGATCTAAGAAATGAGAAATCCAGATATAGAACCAAATTCTTTATCATTGAAGGGTATCATAAAAAAAAATGGGGGGAAATGCCAAACAAAAATCCCAGAAGCAGACCACATTTCAAAAAAGAACACTGCTCTCCTATATTAAAAGTCTATAGTAATTTTAGGACCTTCTCTTTACAGCCTCTCTACCCACCACCAGTTAAAAGTTTCCTTTTCTTGTTTGCTTATATGTTGTGTGCTTTGCTGAAAGGGACTCATTTTATACATTTTTTGTAGTTAATGTTTTCAGATAAATGAATGAATGTTTTCTTATTATAACCCTTTAAAATAGTGATTTTTGTTAAGATAATTTTTCAACTTTATACATTTGATACATAAAATGTTGAAGGAAAACAAGTATTTTTTTAATAGTTTATTGTCAAAGTGGTTTCCATATAACACCCAGTGCTCTTCCCCACAAGTGCCCTCCTCCATTATCACCACCTCTTTTCCCCCCTCCCCCCTTTCAACCCTCGGTTCACTTTCAGTATTTAATAGTCTCTTGTGTTTTGTGTCCCTTTCTCTCCCCAACTTTCTTTCCCGCTTCCCCTCCCCATGGTCCTCCATTAGGATTCTCCTGTTCTCCTGTTAGACCTATGAGTGCAAACATATGGTATCTGTCCTTCTCCATCTGACTTATTTTGCTTAGCATGACACCCTCGAGGTCCATCCACTTTGCTATAAATGGCCATATTTCATTCTTTCTCATTGCCATGTAATAGTCCATTGTATGTGTGTGTGTATATATGTGTGTGTGTGTGTGTGTGTGTGT
>NC_043700.1:21167370-21199395 GCF_006229205.1 Suricata suricatta
ACCTATGAGTGTAATCAAGAGGAGAAAGGAAAGTGCATGGTAAAGAAGCCAAGACTTTGGTCTTTGAGGGATCTGAACATCAAGCCCAAAACTATAGCTAGCTATGAAATGTTAAGCAAGTTACTTCACTCTCTCAGCTTCCATTTCCTCATCGATAAACTGCAGATGACAATGTTTTCTTCACAGGCAATCTTGTAAGGAATAGATGAGGTAATGTACTTAGTGTCTGACATAAAAAGTATCTGAGAAATGATTGTTATTCTTCTTATTAATATTGAACAGTACCTGTAGAAGGTGCTTAGTACATGTTTAATGAGTAAGTGAATGAAATAATGCATCTTACCAAGATTTCAAAAAATATGATACCACATTCAAGTGAAATAGGTGAGAATTATTTATCCCAATATATTAACATATGCCAACAAGCTAAAAAAAACATAAAGGACCTCACTCGATGGTATCAACAAAGACACAGTAGTTTGTGATGTTTGTTTTTCATGTTTTAGTTCATATTTGTATTTTGTATGCATTTGTATTTAGTCATGCCGAATATATTGTTTTGCATGTAATAGGGCTCAGTGAGTATGGATTAATTACCTAGAAGCCATTTGAAACATAAAATGAGTTTTTATTTCTGTTGGTATTTTCCTTCAATGCATTTTATGTGTTTGCTGAATCTATCAGGTGGCTATCTTTTGAGCATGTACATTTCGAGGCGTGATTTCTTTCTTCTCTGGTTGTGCAGAAGCAAAGTGCTCACCTGGTACAGAGAATGAATGGGACAGTTACCCTTCTCATGGACGACCTAAGTCCTGATGAATGTCTTTACAGTTGTCCTTATTCTACCGCCTCATGCTTCCAAAGTCCAAATAGAAAAACACAAAAATAAAACAAAAACAAAACCATAGGTACCTTCATTACTACCGTAGTCAGCAGTGACTTTCAGCTAATAATGTCCCTTGCAGCTAATGATGACATTACATGGGAATTACTGCTGGAGTTCGTGTTCCGGTAACAGCGAGTTCTAAAATACTAACAGGTAATGTCAGTTTCTGGCCTTCCCACCTTAGATTTTATTCTCCAACCACAAAAAAGAGAAAGATATTTGGGAGCAACAAAAATAAAAATAAAAAATCTACTTTTTCCCTTTCGTGTGTAACTTTGGAGAGCTAGTGTTGCTAGGCACTGTAAATCTCCAATTCCGCGGTAAGCCCAAACTCTGTCTAAACTATGACTGTAACTCGCTTATATATCATTTGAATGGTTCTGAATTACAGCAGACTGTCAAAACACGCAGCTACTCTGTGAGGGCTTTTAGTATTGGGAAAGCTCTAAACTGTGAGTTTGTGAATAAGGATGTTATGTTCTAGGCACTAGAAGTTAAAATGTGGATGAAAGCTTTGACCTAAGAGTTTTAGGGAACGAACTACTGTTTGGAGGGAATCCACCATATGAATTAGGTTTCCCGATAGGTGGCACCAGGAAACTGTACAATCCTTTAGGAGAGCCAGGCAGCCCTCCAGGACTCCTTGCTGATGGGTACCAATGCCAAGGTGCTTCGAAGATCTATCTTGTCTCATAATATCTCCCTTCACATTTTACTACCTGAACTTTCACTGTGAGAATTATTAGTATCAGATGAGATAAACTGGGCATTTGTTCTCAGGAAAACGTTTAAAATGCATGTATTGTGTTCTTTCCATTATAGTCTCAATATTTAATATTCCCAACGTATATTCACAAAATGGTGGCCAAATCAGAGAATGAGAACTTCTGCTGTCTCTCTCAAAACTCATCCGCATTTCTATCCATTATCTACATCTGTTGAGATGATTTAAGAATCTGATTCATAAACTGGAGTGTAGCCAATTCATAAACTGGGGTGTAGCCAATTGGAAAATTGAGTAGAAGCTCCTAGAGACCTCCCTCCAGGTTATATTTGTCTAAACGTGGCTGCTGACAGGGGAAATGCAGTCATTTGTCCTAACTGCCACGCATGGAGAAAGTTCACCAGCTAACAGGGTAAACCACGGCACTGAAACTGAGATTCTATACATCTAGCACCTCTTCCTGCTTCTTCTGAAAATGTTACCAGAAGAGTCAAGGAGTTTGTCTAATGACTTGCTATGGACCCGTGTTAGCTAGCATGTCTCCCATATAAAGGGCTGTAAGATCATTTATTCTGGACGTTTTCCCAGAAACAATGCTAAATTTGTAGTACTCATTTTTGGAAAACAGTTAGTGATTGATACTATCCACAAGTTCCTTAATAAGGGTCTGAGATGGAATGTACCTGAATCAAGAGATCTGATCTCATTGCTCAAAGGATGAGAAAAAGAGAAGCAAAGGGCCAAAAGAAGTGAATTTTTTGAACCAAAAAGCATGACTTTGTCTAACATTTGCCTTGGAATAGATATAGACTAACCTGCAGGGGCTGCTGGCACATTCTTCTGTTCTCACTTCCACTTGCTCTTTCTGTGCGAGAGTTTTTCCAGTACATTGCTATTGGCCTGAGCTTCTAATACAACTTTTTCGCGTGACTGACTCATTCAAAAATCATAATAGTTCCTAATAGTCTCCTGTACGCAGTGAAAACACAACTACCACTTTGAAGGATCTCTGAATTTTGACTCAATTTCTAATACAGTTGGCTCTTGACCACCACAGCTATTAGGGATGCTGACCCTGTCCAGTTGAAAATCCACATGTAAATTCTGACTCCCTAAAACCTTGACTGCTGATAGCTTACTGTTGACTAGTAGTCTTATCGATAACCATAAACAATTAACACATATTGTGTATTTGATATGTATTCTCACAAAAAAGTTAAGCTAGAAAAAGGAAAGTGTTATTAAGAAAATTAAAAGATTTGGTGTGCCTGGGTGGCTCAGTTGGTTAAGCATCCAACTTCAGCTCAGGTCATGATCTCACGAGTTCTAGCCCCTCATCAGGCTCTGTGCTGACAGCTTGGAGCTTGGAGCCTGCTTCGGATTCTGTGTCTCCCTCTGTCTCTGCCCTCCCACCCCGCTTGTGTTCTGCTCTCTCTCACTCTCTCTCAAAAATAAATAAACATTAAAAAGAAAACCTAAAGTTTTTTTCAGCCATAAAAACAATGAGATCTTGCCATTTGCAACAACATGGATAGAACATAGATTATTATGCTAAATGAAATAAGTGAGAGAAAGACAGATACCATACAATTTCACTCATATGTGGAATTAAGGAAACAAAACAAATGATGGAACAGACTTAACTATAGAAGGAGCAAACTGGTGGTTCCCAGAGGGCAAGTGGAGGGGTTATAAGTTATAAACAATGAAGAAGAAAATTATAAGGAAGGGAATACATTTACAGTACTGTACTGTTTAAAACTCATGTATAGAAGGAGCTATATAGTTCAAACCTATGTTGTTCAAGGATCAACTGTACTAAATATTATTTTTTATTATTTCCCCCAGAAACGCCATCTGATTCAGGATGGTGACTTACTATTTCTCCCTACCCAACTCTCAAGAACCTTCCATGATTATGTCCATGGATTTGTTTCCTTCCCCCCATTAGGATTCACTTCCATCTTCTCTCTATTGTTAATATTCTCTCCATCTTCCAGATCTGCCTCCTTGATACCTTCCTCCTTAGATTTTTATGTGCAAATCATTTACTGACAGTTTATTATTTAATTAAAATCTTTCTTATATACCACAACATTGTCTCATTATCTATATCCATTGTCCTTTAATTCTTACAACATTTAATTTGTGTGCTTGGATGCAACTTATTTGTTTCTTGATATGTTTTCTTAGCAACTAAATGATAAACAATCTGTGGATAACCAAATATACTTTCTCATACTTAGTAACCAATATATCTTACCTTTCTTCGTGCTTAGTAACACTTTGCACAGAACTAACTTTATTATTATCATTAAGTATATAGTTGGCATTTTATGTATACTTGAATTCTGGGCCACTGGGTTGTCAGCACACCTCTAGGTATTCATGAATATTTTTGTACAGTTATTTATTTGTTATTACCTAACCTTAGTGAATCTCTAAGTCCAGAGGCCATCTGAAATTTTTAGTTTGCTCAAGGGGAAATTTTTGCTTAAGGTCATTCTTTTAGAGAATTGAAATGAACAAACAACATATGATGCATTTGCGTGTTAACACAAATGCAAATTTTTCATTCAACTTTTGGACAAATGGATATTTGTGAACTTGAACAAATTTAGTTACTTAAAGTCTACTAGTGATCAAAATGTCCTTAAAATTAATTAACTTTTGAATCAAAAAGCATTTTTCCCAGCAATGCAAAGCATGGAGGTAGTTAAAAATGAGGCATCTATATTTATATCTTAGTAGATTGAGAATTACATCTCTCTTTGTCCAATGTACTACTCATATTTGAATGGGAATTTATTCTTGCAAAGGGTCAAAATACAAAAAAAAAGAGAAAAAAACCATGATTTTGGTCAGCTAGTGTCTGCATCCTTCTAAAAGAAAGATTTTGTTTTTATCATGGAACTTGGTAGGAATACCACACAAGTACCCTGTCACAGAAAGACTAAACAAAACTACAACTCAGTCAAAAGTTAAATTGGGTTCTTAATCCCTTAATTCTGGCAGGAGATACCTGCTGATGCTATATTAGACTGAATACCAATGATAAGTACATTCTTTTTAAAAGTCCCAAATTTGGGGGTGCCTGAATGGTTCAGTTGGTTAGGCATCCAACTCTGGATTTCAGTTCAGGTCATAGTACCATAGTTGTGAGATTGAGCCCCACATTGGGCTCTGTGCTGGACACAGAGCCTGCTTAAGATTCTCTCTCTCTCTCTCTCTCTCTCTCTCTCTCTCTCTCTCTCTCTCTCTCTCTTCCCCTCCCCTGCTCCCCGACTCTGCCCTTCCCCTGCTCTCTCTCTTTCAAAAAAAAATAAAAGTCTCAAATTTCCAGGTAACACATATATAATTTTCTAACATAGGACTAAAATAAAACAAAAGACTTCTATGTCTAAGCACTGGTCTAATTACCTTATGGTTACTGTCTCATCTTGTCCTCATAACAGCAAATGAGCTAGATACTATAATTCTGAGGAAATTGAAACACAGAGAGGTTGAGTAACTTGTTCAAAGTCACAAAGCAAATAAGGGCAGGCCCAGATTTTAGACCCAGCTAGTATAGCTCCAGAGAAATTCTACTCTTCACACTTTATTATACTGCTTTAACATACTGCTTTGATAGTATTGATGTTGAATGACTGAAGAAAGATATTGAATGACTGCAAGGTATAAACTCTCTCATACCAGGGAATAGCTATCTTGATCTATTCCAGGAATGTGTAGATAATAGGTAGTCAGTATAAGTTTCTCAAGTGAAAAGGATTCCATTTTCCCACATATCATATTTCATAGGTTCTAAGAAACATAATTTTTACATTTCAATCATTTACAATTTTATGTTTTACATCATTTTTAATGTAACCGTTAAAATGTGTCCTAAAATTTATAGCATTTTCCAATTTACTGCCAGCAAGAAAATAGTTGTAAAGTGATTGCTATTATCTGATGCATTCTGGGAAGCTCAGGAAAGAATTAACATCAGAATTTGCAGGATGGCACAGAGACTTGAAAAAAAAAAAACCTAGATAGGAGGTTTATATATTTTGGGTTTTTTTGAGGTTTCTTTTCTTTAATAAATGCTGCATCACTGATATTCTTAATGGTGCAGAGGGACTCAGGTGCTTTGAGTTTAAAGTTATTCAGATGAATCAGAATCCAAACTGGAAGAACTCTTAGGAAGATTTTCACCAATCTAGTTCCATTATGTTTTCTTTTGGCTGATTATTCAATGTCTAAATCTAAATGAACTCTTCCAACAGGTATAAAATGTGAATTCTGTGATTGAAAGAATTGTGGCCTGCATTAATGGCAGCATTTTTTTTTCTTTCATAGCAATACTTAAATTAATCTTACTTTCCATGGGCTATTGGAATCAATGGAATAAGGCAAAACATATTTAAATATCACTATTCATATACTTCTAACAATAGTTATCAAGTGATTTTCTATCATTGGGAGTGATTTGAACACCCACTGGTTTCCATGCCCAATAAGCCACCCTTCTTGGGACCGGTGGCCACTGTTGAGATGTGGATGGCCAAGAATACATGTATTTTCTCAGTAAGAACTTAACTGAGATAGTTGAAGCCCATGACCTAACAACAATCTGGCCATATTTTTACAGCAGTCACAAATCTACCTATTGTTATCTCTAAGACTATTTCTTTCCTTTCTTTTTTTTTTTTTTATTTTACATTTATTTCTTTTTGAGAGACAGAGCACAAATGGGGAAGGTGCAGAGAGAGAATGAGACACAGAATCCGAAGCAGGCTCCAGGCTCTGAGCTGTCAGCATGGAGCCCTATGCAGAGCTCAAATTCACAAACTGAGAGATGATGACCTGAGGCAATGTCAGAAGCTTAACCAACTGAGCCACCCAGGTGCCCCTCTGAGACTATTTCTTTAATAAGCAAATGGATATCTTAGAATCCAATACAGTTTTTTCAAAATTGTGCTGCTAGTAGTTGTATTGATGTGTATACTATCATTTCCTTCAGATTCTGATTCCCAGAGAAACAGTTAAAACATACAAAAAGGTCTTTGGAATTTTATAGTTTCTACAACACCCTCTAAATGTTTACTGTTTGTGATTCTTTTGAAACTTTCAGTCTGTAATCCTCTGGATGAAAAAAAACTCAGATAATTTTACACTGAGTACTTATTTGTTTATAAGCTTTATATTCATGGCAGCAAATACGTTTCAACTTAAGATGCACTTTAATGCCTGCTGACAATACAATTAAAACTTCTCATCTAAGTTGGATGTCCCCAAAACCTTGACAAGAAAACCAATAAAAGTAGGCTTGCATCCCGCGTCCTATTTCTTTGGAGAATAAAAGGAATGCAAATTAAGTCAATAAGAAACCATGGGCAAAATATTTTAATGGATCATCATCAAAGAGAACATAAAACTCTCTGTTCTTCAAATACCTATTACTATTTTTTTCCTATTTTTAATCTTGCTGAAATCAGTAACTGGAGAATAGCTCTTCTATTTTATGCAGACTTCTGCTGTTCAGATAAATGTGACAGCCCTCAATGAAACTCAAAAACATAATTGACACCAGATCGTTCTTCCAACCTTAACTACATCATCGAAGAGCTATACACTATGTTTTTTAAGCCCATTGACCCTATTTACTCCCTCCAGTCCCCCTTCTTTTTCAACTTAAATTCAAATGGTAATTATGTTAGTCATCTGGTTCCTCATACCCCCTACTTTCTTGCATCTCACTTGCTTCTTTGTGCTTGCCCTATAAATTCAACTCTGCATATATGCTTCAGACCATCCACATACCCGCATATGTCTGGGAAAAAATGAAATCATGCTATCTGGTTTCACTCTAAATTCATGTCTGTAGCCTACACTTCTGTGTCTTCACCAGATGCAGTTTCCTCCTCCTTTTGGGCACATAACTTGAACACATCTCCTAATGCCCTTTGCAGCTGGCAGAAGCCCAGGGACTGATGTCTGGCCAGTGGAATGTGGGCACAAGTGACAAATAGTACTTCCAGTAGGACTCCTAAAACACCTGTGGAAAAATTGCTCCTTCCCTTCCTCTTTCTTGCTTTCTTTCTTTCTTTCTCTCTTTTTTTCTTTTTCTTCTTCTTCTTCTCTCTCTCTCTTTCGTTCATCAAATCCATGAAGAAATTTAAGGGGAAGACTTTGAAGTTAGGGAGTAGGTTGGGAGGGGCTGGAAATACTTGATAAAAAGACTGTATGAAACAGGGCACCTCTTTTTCCCCTTAAACCTCTTTAGAATGTAACAAAGTAGAGGGATATAAAACACCTTTATTTAGCCTCTGAGACTTGGGAGTTGTTTGTTAGAGTCATCTATTTACCCTTATTAATCCAATTACTACAAACAATGAGTCCTTAATGCCTTGAGAAAACCATGCTATATTTCCAAAACTGTTCACACATCTATTCTCCTAAATGATTCTTTCACACTTTTTCCACTTTCCTCAAACCTGGTTCCACTCTCCTCTCCACAAGCGCTCACCCAGAGCTTACATCTATGATGACCCTGCACTGTGCACTAGCCCCCATGTCTCTCAACGGCTCCAGCACATTGCTTCATGGAATCTGCCATCTCTCTTGCAAAACAAATGTCTCTCTATTAAATTATTATTCTCAACCAACCAACATGCTATTATTTCTCCAAATAATATCACACACAAATTAAGAAGACAGAAACATGTCTTAAAATCAAGAATTAGAGTAGATATGATTGATTGATTTCCAGTTAAAAGTCAAATAGCATCAGATTGGATTCTTTTCAATTCCAATTTTACTCAAACTGATAGAAAAAGTCCTAAAAATATTTTCCTATATTTGTAATCTTTATTTTTCCTTTTTTCCAGATTTTCGCACAACTTTCCCTGTCAATATTTTCCCACTTTGTCCACTGAAGCTGCTCTACCCTCTGACTACCACATTGCTATCATATGGTCAAGTCTTTCACGTTAGCTGGGAAAGAGGCAGCATGTGATGTCATCACCTTGGTCTCTTATTCCAGGTCACTTAGGCTCAGTTCTTGCTCCTCTTCTATACCTACACTTCTTTGGAAGTCCAATCCCATCATAGTTTTAAATACAATCTCTGTATCAACACATTCTGAGTTTACATGCCATCCTCACTTCTACCCTGAACTCTTCTTGTCTGACTCCCTACTTGATATGTTTACTTGAGTGCTTTGTAAACATTTTCAACTCAATGTGTCCAAAAGTGAACTTCAGATCTTCCCCACCACTCACCTCCTCTACCCCATCTTCTCAGTTAATGGAACTCCCATCCTTTCCACTTGTCCAAGCCAAATTCTTTGTAGTCACATTTGACTCCTCTCTTTGACTCACACCTCATGTTCTGTGTGTCAGTAAATCTTGTTGATGCTCTGAAGTGGACTTCTTCTCACACCTCCACCAATAACTCCTTGGGATCCCAGTGAGAATCACATCTTGCCTGGATTTCCTGGAAGACCTCTGCTTCTATCCTTGCCTCCCTACCATCTATTCTCCAAATAAGAATCAGAATGATCATTTTAATGTATAAATCAAATTACTACTCCCTTTATTCATAACCCCACAGTGTTTCTCCATTACTCTCAAAGAGAGATTGAATATATGAAGGGACCATGGCCAGACTGTATTGACAGTAGAACTTTGACATATAACCCCTATATCAGTGGAGCAAGGAGGACAAACCACAAAGTCTGCGAAAGCCAGTCCAGGAAACCACACCACAACCCCTGCAACAATGGGTTCAGGATGGTCAGGTCGTGGTCAAGGACTGAAAAATTCCCTCTTCTTTTTTTTTAAACCACTCCTTCCTACCCCTGATTCCAACTCGGGGCCAACCAGGAAAAGCTAAATATAATCCCCAAACCAATTACATAAGATGTCTCACTCCTAGTTAGCCCAACTCCAGCCAACATCCTCTGATCAGATTGTATCTGAATATTTCTTTCCTTTTTTTTTTCCGCATACAGTTTTCCTACCCCTGTGACTATCTTTGGATATCTGTGAATTAGGGGTGAGGTTAACTTGTCCCCTTGCTCTAGCATGCTCTGAATAGATCACCTTTGCTTGGTCTCCTTACTGTGCTCTTTGTTCAAGACCCCAAATTTGTATGGCCTTCCAGACTCACACTGATCAAGGTTTGGATTACCACTCTGACCTCATCTCCAGTGCCTCTGTTTTAATTCTGTCCTCATCACCCATGCTGGTCTCCGTGCTGTCCCTTGAACATGCTTGGCATTCCCCTGCCTTAAGACCTTTCACCAGCTATTGTTTCCGCTTTGAATGATTTCCCCTGCACTTCTCATATCTACATGGTTCCCTTATCACTTCCTTCAAGTCTTCGTTCAAAGTAACTTTCTCAGTGAGGTCTTCCTTAACTTCCCCTCCCCTGCTCCTACATTTAAAATATTATTTTTTTCTATTTTGTCCCATCTTGACTTTTTCTGCCATTACTGTCTTCTAATATAATTGTATTTATAACATACTACCTTTACACATTAATTTTATATATGCCATTCTATTTATAAATAGTAGAATATACATTATCAAATATAATTTATTCATTTTGTGTCTATACCTTTACAATATGATGAGCGCCAGGAAGTATTTTTGTCTGTTTTGGTTGCTATCATACCCTAATGGCTAAAACAGTGGACACCCCCTTGAATATGTTGAGATGGAAGACTTTTCCCTTTATCCGTTGCAGGTTCTTTGGTTTGTCTAATAATTAGACTGAAACGAGACATTAACAGGAGAAAAAAATTTATGTGTCTGGGAGCCCCCAAAGACAAGAGACCCAGAGTGAGCATTTGAGACTAAGGAAAAGCAGGTCTTGGGCTTCAAAGGGAAGAAAATAGGTCACGGGATGATGCCTTGAGCAAATGTTTGGTAAACAACTGTTTGCCATGTCATGCATATAAATCTTTCTGATAAAAAGTTATCTTTGGTATTGACTTTCTCCTGGTGAAGGCGCTTTATCTAAATTTTTTAGGCAGTTAAGGGGAAGGTAAACAGGTCTTTCTGAGTCTATTGGGTCTTGACTCCCTTCTACTCAAAATAATACACACGTCAAAACAGTTTATTTTGGGGTGGTGTATTCTGTTCCTTCTCACTTAGGTGACTTAAAACCTGTTTGTGTTGAGTGATTCTCAAATATCTTGCACTATATTCATAACACGGGAGCAACATTTACATATCAACTCTCCAAAAAGACAATGGAGATCAAAGGTACAAATTTCCAGTCAGGAAGCAATTCTATACCCGCACCACAAGGAGACGTTGAAGGCACTCATACAAATATACACCAACATAAGTCATGGGGGTCAGATCCAAAGCACAGTGATACACAATAAAATTTAATTGTTTTTAATTTTAAGAAAGAAAATGAAGATTGTAGATTATTTTTATCTATGCCACATTGTAGTCTACTATTTGAATATGAGGCATATTTTAGTTTCATTTGGTGCAAAGTGAGTTCTGCTGTGAATTTCAACATCTCGTGTCTAATGACTTGATGTGAAAGAAATGTTTTAATATAATATACTAAGCCAGAAAGTCTCAAACTTTAGAGTGCATCAGAATCACCTGGGGAACCTTTGATGAAAACATGCATTGGTGGACCCCACGCCCAGAATATCTGATATAGTAGATCTGGATGGAACCTGACAGTGTGGAGATCGAACGAGTTCTTGGTGATGCTGCGGTCCCTGCTGGTGGTCCAAGCACCACACCTTGGGAACGCTGTTTTGACGCTACTCCTCGTGTGGTCCATGGGCCAGCCGGGCAGCTATCACCTGGGAGCATGGTAAATGTTCAGAAGCTCAGCCTTTTTCCCTGTTCCAGTTAATAAGAATTTGCATTTTAACCAGATGATTTAACAAGGTGCATTCTCCAGATGATTTGTGTGCATATCACAGTTTGCAAAACATTAAGGTTCTAAAGCAGAGGAGGGATATAGGGTCAGATATTGTCCCTGAGGCTGGACAAAGGCCAGCGTTACCAGGTGTAAAGACAGCCAAATGGTGGGGATCTTTAACTTACTATGACTATAGATGTTCGTAGTCTCCAGAAACATCCTTTAAAAAGACAGCTTGTTGGGCTGAGGAGCTTCAGGTTCAGTGAGTGCACAGCCACAAGCCCGGCGGCAGGACAACCCAAAACAAAGCAGGGCGTCCGGGGCCAGTAGCAAGTCCAAGTGAACATCCGCACACACCTGAACCTAGAAATTATTTACAAGAGAAGCCATTTTAATGGCACATTTCCCTCTACAGTCTCCAGCTTCTAACTCTTGGGACGTATGAAAGACTTTTACATGAACTATTTCTCTTTTCCATGTTCTTAGTTCCATGGGAGAAGTAACAAGGGAAGATGTAAAGGTCATGGGTTAAAGAGTAATTTGGACAATCAGAACTCAGACTAGAAGCAGAAATAGCCTGTGAAAGGTATATATACAAAGAAATTTCCTTCTTCCTCAATTTTGCTTTGTCTAACATCAAAAACTTTCATGGGTAGTAATAAAATGAAAGGAATATCAAGAAAGGCTTAAGTAGGTAAGTAAATGTATCCATTTTATCCCCTGCTGTTCATGATATAGCATTTTTTCAAAATTATTATGTTCATTTTATGTTTAATATTTAAAAATAAAACTCAGTATTAAAATGAGAAGGGGATTATGTGTTTTTTTTTAACAAAAAGTCCAGGCAGTGCTATTGTTTCTGAGGGGACATTTATTACCAAGTAAAGGAAGTTTGAACTGAAGATGGCAGGTAATTGTTATGCAATCAAATCTTTTGTAACACAGGTGACAAAATAAAGCATCCCTAATCTCTACAATAAAATGATATGAGGCAATACATTCATAATATGCTGATAACCCAGTATATGTAGGAGGATTTATAAAGACGCTAGTGTAACTGGGTATTTACCCAAAGAAAACAAACACAAAATCAAAGGATATATGCACCCCTATGTTTATTGCTGTATTATCTACAATAGCTATAATATGGAAGCAACCCAAATGGATAAAGAAGATGTGGCATACACACACACACACACACACACACACACACATACACACACAGGAATATTACTCGCCATAAAAAGGATGAGATTTTGCCATTTGTGATAACAAATGAACCTAGAGTATATAACGCTAAGGAAGATATGTTAGAGAAAGACAAATACCATATGGTTTCATTTATATGTGCAATCTTAAAAACAAAACAAAACAAACAAACAGTTTGTAGAGTCCTAAATACAGAGGACAAACTGATGGTTGCCAGAGAGGAGGCAGTGGGGTATGGACAAAGTGGGTTAAGGGGAGAGGGAGATACAAGCTTCCGGTTACGGAATGAGTAAGTCACGGGGATGAAAAGCACAGCATAGCACACAGAGTCAATGGTACTGTCTTAGTGTTGTATGACGACAGAACGTAGTGAGCGTAACGTCAGATACAGGGCTGTCCAACCACTATGTCATACGCCTGAAACTAATGTAATGTCGTGTGTCAACTATACTTCAAAAAAATACTAGTGTAAAAAACATTTTTAAACGTACCTATTTAGCCTTTTCTGCTACTGAAATTTCCTGCCAATTTTTATTTCAACCTGGAATAAGGGAATATGTTTTGTTGTTCTATTAAATTCTCCAGGTCTCATTTTCTGAATGTGACCTTACTTATCTTTAATTAGAAATGTTTTATATGATTTCAGGAATTATAATGTTGAAAGAAATGTTTTATATGATTTCATAAATTATAATGTTGAAAGAAGTTAGACTTTTACAGTCATATGTAGGTTTATAAAATTATTTTATAGCCTAATAACAGTAACGGACTTCATGGTGTTTAAACAGCCTTGCATGCATTTAATTGGGATGATAATACTAAATTTAGTAAGACCTACAAGCAGTTCAGTGTACTATTTCTTACTAGGCTTTCTTCTCTTTCCTGGTAGAAGAATTGTCAAAAATAGGCATGAACGTACATTGCCTAAAAAAGAAATCATATTTTTTAAAAAGTGAAATGCTTTTGAACAATTTGAAAATAACTTGCCCTCACTGTTTACTCGCTGTCGTGATTATGACGCTCTAAAGAGTGTAAACTTTCAGAAGAAAGGAGTGAACATCAACATCGACCCTGTTCTTTAATTTTTTTCCCTCTTCTCCTGACCATTACCACCAAGAGTTGTTGGGAAGGATCAAACATTTGCCTGAAGCGAATACTGTTTTTATCCAGCGATTATTTGCAGGCGACATAGGACATACATAATAATTGCTTATGCTTATTAATCTTTAAACAATTTTAATGCTGGACTGACCACTGAGCATGACTATAATTAGCAATTTTCTGCTACATTTCACCAGATTCTGGGAATGTGGCTCCACAGATAGCTTTTCTTTTGAGAAGATATGCTTCATTTGAGTTACCTATGAATTCTGCCTGCTGTCTGATTAATGGGTCTCAGACTGACCACACTGTGGATTATAGGACAGAGATATATTTCTGGATCACAAAGGAAGTGATTAACCCTGTGTTTATTCAATAGAGGCAATTACAGCCATGCCACAGGTGAGAAAAAGTGTGACTTTCCATACTTTCCACAAAGGAGACACCATTTACAGAGATATCCCGTCTCTCTCCTCATCCACGACACCACAGACTCTATTCTACGTGACGGCAGGAAAACCAGCATGGTCCTTGTCACCACGTCATCATATTTCCCCCCCCTTTTCAGCATCTCCAGAGGTCATATTCACCAGCTGAAGGCTTCTGGTCGCTAAGACCTCATCATTCATTCACACAGTCCAAGCAACACCAAGGAGAGGCGGGGGGAGGACACAGAGACAAGGTGCTCTCTGCACGTGAGGAAGAGAGCTTCCACCAGAACCCACGCAGGCTGGCACTTTGGTGTTGGGCGTCCAGCCTCCGGAACTGTGAGGGAAGAAATGTCTGTTGTTTAGCCCCCAGTTGGTGGCGTTTAGTGATGGCAGTGCGAGCTGACTGAAACAACTTCTAGGCACAGGTGTATCAGTTAAATTCCAAGTTCAGTGAAGATGTCCAATCTCAAGCATTTTTTTTAAACTTCTGAAGTTTGAGGCATCATTCCTCTCTATCACCTAACAGAAATATTATATCTTTGAATAAACAAGCTTAATGTCTAGGCAAAGAAAACTCTTTTATAGGAATTTTGCAGTTATACGTATTTCTTCCCCTATTACAATCTGCATAATTAAGATTTGAGAAGGGGCACCTCCAACTTAGTGGCATTTACTTGAGATCCACGAACCACCAACATAGTTTATTAATGCCATGTGTTGACAAGAAAGAAAGTGTTAATTGCCTAGTGATTTCTGGGGTTCCTCATACATGCCATGTGGGATTTCACCCAGTGTCTCCCCAAACACCTGCCCACTCTGTTGTGAATTAAAGTATGTTTAATGGACGTCATGCTTGAACTGAGGACTCGGGCATTCTCCTTCTACTCCTGTACTCGCCCAAGGCTGGATTCGAACAGCCCTGAAGTTTTCAGACTCTAATACCCTCTTTCTCTCAGGCATTATCTATCCAAGATTCTTCTCCGAGGAGAACTGCTGTCAAATGTTTACTAAAACCCACAAGATAGGGAAATGGATGGGTCATTTTGTTTTATCGCCTCATGAATGCTAGTTAAAGGGATTTAACAAGAAATAATAGCAGAGCTCAATTATCCCTGCGGTAAAGTCGTGAGGCTGTTTCAGCACACAAATATGATTTCTTCGGCAAGCGTGCTTTGGAACTGCACGCACTGTTGATTTCTTGAAACTGTCTTTCTCACTCCCCCTCAGCTCCACACCCCCAGTCTCCTGAAATGTTCTCAGGATTTAGAGCAGGAATCAAAATAGTAAAAATGTATCCCTGAGAAGTTTAGAAACACAACAGGCATCGGACTCACTGAAGGGTTTAATGGACACAGAGATTGATTTGATATCCTCACTAAATGCCTCTCTTTGCAGCAACATGGGAGTCTGTGACTGTTTTGTAAACCATCAGGAATAATTGTAGTTACAATTTTATTAGTAGCTGAGGGATATAGTTATATTTTCTCCCATCTTGATTTTCAGGCAACTTTGCTGTGGAGTTTTCTGCATCTTAATGTGGGAAATGAGCTCAGAGCACACCCTTACCATCATACATTAACAAACATGCACTGGTCCGCTAGGCATTATTTACAGGAAATTCTTGATATTCCCTTTGTGCTTTCAAGATTTTACCAGCTGGACATAACAGGTCTCTTTAAGTCATATTCTTTGATGCAAATATTTACATTTATTTAAAATATTTTATTCCTGAGGTACTGGGTGGCTCAGTCGGTTAAGCATCTGATTCCTGGTTTTGGCCCAGGTCATGATCTCATGGTTTTGTGGGTTCGAGCCCTGTATCGAACTCCATGCTAACAATGCGGAGCCTGCTTGGGATTCTCGGTCTCCCTCTCTCTCTCTCTCTCTCTCTCTGCCCCTCTGCTATCTCTGCCTCTGTCAAAATAAATAAATATATTTGAAAAATAAATAAAAATTGTTTTATTCCCCTCACTCAGGGAATGAAACATGGGAATACAGAAATATTCATACTTGAATCAAAGCCTTCTAACACCATGCTTTTCAAATTTATAAATTTGTGTTTTGTGCCCTTAACTTCCCTTGTTTTGTTCTTTCTCACCTGTAAGTTTTCATTCTGCCTTTGGAGGCCCTCCAGGTTAGATTCTGAACACGTGAATGACGTGTCTTAAGTCTTAAGCATCTCTCGAGCACTGGGGTTTTTAAAGACATTCAAGCCTCATGTGGGAATGGAAGTATATTTTGCGGGGAGGAAAGGTGTTTCCGGCAGGATAGAATCAAACTATCTCTTTTGGGCAACATGTAAATGCAACGCCCTCTTTACTATCAGGACAACCTGACCGTGAAGTCATACTGAAATCAAACTAGTTGTGTATTAGACCAATAAGAGCTATTCGCGTTAGATACTCCTAAAAAGAATCCATGTTGTATTAACTTGTATTAACATTAGTATTAACTTATATGGAATCGAACTTAGAAGAACTGGGAATTGTTAAAAATAAACAAAACAGCAGGTGCATTAATGAAGTCACTTACGCTAACCTTCATGTCACCGAACTGAGATTGAATTACAATTTCAGCTCTCCCAGAAATAAAATCTTAAAACAGTCGATCGGGACTGTTCTCTGCTGGTCACCTGTTCGGCATGAGTTAGATAATCTGCCCGAGGGACCCCTCGGAGCCCCCACAAGGAAAGCAACCCTGCAATAACCAATCCACTCCTTGCCAAGCACGGCCTCCTCATTCCTGCTACCTCTGCCTACAAAATCTCTTGCCATGCCTACCTCTTTGGAGCTTCTTTCTACCTGCTAGATTAGATGCTGCCCACTTCATGAATCACTGAATAACAGCAGCAAGATCTTTAAAATTTTCTCTGCTGAGTTTGAGTTTTTAACAAAACGCAGTGGCTATGTCCACAGATTTTAAATCAGAGGGGTCCGGGTTCAAATCCAAGTGTAACACCACAGAAGACGCTGGGTGAGCTATCCCTGTCTCCGTCTCATCTTTGCTGTTGTTTATCTGTTAAGTGGAAATGGCGATAAGCATATCCACCTCAAGGCTTCCGTGAGAGCTGAAGATGAGGAAATGGGCAGAGCGCTTAGCGCAGGCTCACGCGGTCGAAAATTCTCGCTGACCCAGCAGCAGCTGCAGGGTAAGCTCTTAATTCAGGAGAGGTTGAATCAAGTCTGGAAAGGTCGTTAGCATTACAGTGGGGGTAATAGAGTGGGAACTGTTTATTCCCCAGCATGAAAGGGATTTAATAACTTGAAGCCCGCACTGTACAGCTGGTTTTCTCCTAATCTGAGCCCAGAGCCCTCGAGGGCTGGCTCCCTCCGCCCTTCTTTCTCTGCCGACATCCTACATCCTACATTCCGTGGCCCTTTAAAAACACACCCTTCAATACACCAGGTCAAAATCCCAAATTAGAAATTCTTTGCCTACTCTGCTTGTACCCTGGCAGCTGAAGTCTGCTGAGGAAACACACAGTGTCTTCCCAACTGACATCAGTTTAAATTCTTCTCCTGCGGCCTCCAGGGAGCCCTCAGGGTTTCCTCACCTTCCCAGCACATCTTCCTGATCCCAGTTTTCTCCCACTGCCTTAAACGAGGATTTCACATCTTCTCTTTTTTCCTCAGAGCTGCAATACCTCATCTCTTCCTTTCATCCTAATCTTGCTTCCTTCCTATTTCAGGGAGAAAATCAGATTAACCAGAGAAGTTCAACAGGCTCCCCGCCCGCTAACAACACCGTCCTGTTTTCAGCGCCTCTCTTCACGGGAGGACCGTCCCTCTCTGCTCCTCTTCCAGGCCGGCCACTTGTCTTGAGCTCTAGATCCGGTTTTGTCTCACCTACTCAGGCCATTTTTCCAGCAGTGTTACCTCTCCTCCTGCATTATTGCATGATGGCTCTCCTGTATCATTTTTAGCAACAGAAATATGGTGATATAGCACACTTTTTAAAAAACCTCTCCCTTGACCTCCTGTAATCTTCTAGGTACTGTAGTCTGCGTTTAGGCAACCAACTTGAGCAACGGAGACCTGAGAAAGGTAGATGGGCCCACAGTGACCCCGTGGCCCATTACACAACCCACCTCAAAATATCCATGAGCCCTAGCTGACCAATGGGTTACTTTTACGTGGACACACATAGCCTAAAATGAAACTTCCATATGTTCCCCTTCCTCCTCACCTTCCCCGTTCCATACAGTCCCTCACCACTGCCTCTTGGCAGATGGCCTCTCCTTTGCTGTCATGCCCGCTGTTCCTGGCAGGTATTCAATAAACTTCTGTCCCCTTTGTTCTGCCGTGGTTGAATTCTTCCCATTTCCCTTGCCTCTAGGTCCCACCCACCCAACAGGTACTACTCCTTTCTCTGTATCTTTTAACAGAAAAAAAAGTGAAAACAGTTGTCTAATTTCACTGCTTCCAAATACTCTGGCATTAGCCCTTGAACTTGCTGAACTTGCTTTTGCCAAGGTGACCAAGAACCTCACATCGGCAAACCCAAGGAGCAGCATTTAGTCCTAGCCATCTTGATCTATCGGCAGCATTTGAGTCAACTTAGGACCCCCCCCTTGTCAAAACTTTTCTTTCACTTGGCTTCCAGAATACCATCGTTTTGGTTCTTGTATGGTACATGATGGATAGCTAGTTTGTGCAAGCACACCCTGAGTGTCTGCGTTAATCACTGCTTGAGAATGTAGAAACCCTGTTCTCCCTCTATATTCCCGTCACTCAGAATGTGCAGCAGGCTGTGTTGTTCAGTGTTCAAGGTCAGGAGCTCTGGTGGTGGCCAACCTGGAGCATCTCTCTTGTGACAGAGTATTCAAGTGGCACGCCTTGATCTCCTTAGAAACCCTGGCCATGCAAGGAGAGGAAGGGCCACAGATAGTAGCTAGCGGAAGCTTCTGGGGTATAAAAACTTGCTGCACATAGATCTCAGCAGCGGATGCTTAGTCCAGTTAGTAGCTTCTGGATTCCTTGTATGTAACTTCTCCCAATACACCTATGTCTCAGTCCCTGTCTCCAGGTCTTTTCTTTGGCCTCACTGAACCATCACCCATCCTAGGCCTCGAGTCTACTGGGGTGCGGCTGCATGGTTCTCTTGTGTCACTGCCCATCTCCACCCTCAGTCTTCATAGCTGATGGTTCTTCATCTCCTGAGGGCTCAGGGTTCAATGTCCCTGGGACTCTGTCTGCAAGTATCGATATATACACAGCGTCCCCAGGTGATCTCATCCATTCTCAATGACTTTCAATAATGTACATCTAACTGTTCCCAAGCATATATCTCTTGTCTGGAAATTGAAGGGGACCAGAACATGCCATTTTTGCATATTGATCATTTTGAATAAAAGGTACATGAGTGACAGCTGGTACAAGAAGGACATTCTGATCCTCCTTTGCCTCCCTGTAAGCAGGAGATAAATCTCCCATGTGAAAGCACCATCTAGAAGGCATCTTGATCACCTGAGAGAGGGATTTGAGGGCCAAGAAGACTGTACAAACAAACCTTGTTACCTCTTTATCAATTTACAACACAGGCCCAAACCCCTTTGTCTTGCTGATTTTTCCCAAAGTTATTGTTTCTTTCTCTAAAAGTTTTAAAAGCTGCCTGCTTTGTCTCTTCTTTGTGTTTCATATACGTATTAACTTTTTTCTCTTATCAATCTTATGTCAACTTTATTAGTACAGCCAAAAGAACATAGGAGGGAGGGAGGAAGAATCTTTTCACCCCTACAACTTCTCTGATCTCCAGATTTTCATACTCACTGCCTACTGGATGTGGGATCACAATATTTGCATACCTAAAACCAGGCCCCTGATTCCTGCTCATCCTCCCTTGCCCCACTCCATTCTGGCTTATATCCCCAGATCAGTATATGAAAGCTGTTTCATGCAGTTGCTTAGGGAAAAACAAACACACACACAAAACCCTTCAGTCATCCATGATTGTCTGTTCTTTCATACGCAAGCCATTACCACACTCCCTGTCTTTACAGGTCCGGGGACTCTGACTACATCCACTCTCCTCCTCCTGTTCCAGCCTCCATCATCTCTCACTTAATTGAGTTAAAGACCTCCTTGTTGGAGTCTCTGCCTCCACATTTTCCCTTTTATGTCTCCCTTCACCTGCTTAGTCTCTCTTCTTACAATAGCCAGTAATCTTTTTAAAATACAAGCCTGGTCATGTCGTGCCCAAAACCCTCCATTGACTTTTCACTCAGTAAAATTCAAAGGCCATGGTGATGGCTTACAAGCACCTCTCTCTCCTCCCTCCTGGTATCTCCTGAACAGCATGTCCTGCTGCAAGTCCCGGTCCTCCTTCTGCTTCAGCCACACTAGTCTGTTGTGGCTCAAAAACACCAAGCAAGCCCAGGTCCCAAGGATTTTCATTTGCTGCTCCCTTGTCCTGAGGTAGTGGGTGGGTAACATGGCTTAGTTAGGGTTACCTTAGGTCTGCACCCAAATATCACCTTATCATAGATGACTTCTCTGACCATCTTATCAGATAGCCCTTCCATTCTAATTCAGCACCACCTATTTTCCTTAGGCTTTATTTTTCTCCATTACATTGGCCCTACACTTATTTATTTTGGCATTTACTCCCATAGAATATGTTCTTACAAGAGTAAAAGTCTTGCTGATTTTCATAGTTTTATCCTCAGTGGCTAGTGTTAGGCATGTGGTATCAGCTCAATAAATATTGTATAGATGCTCAAATGACTGGAGTAGACCCTAACTGCATTGTTTGGAGTTTTTAGACCAAGCATGTGAGAATCCTAGGGTACAGTAGAAGCCAAAGAAAAATGTATCAAATTAAGAATAAAATTGTGCATATTTCTTTTATTAAAAAAGAATGGTTCTGCAGCCAAAGAAAACCAAAACACTGATTCAGAAAGATAGATGCACCCCTATGTTTATTGCAGCATTATTTACAATAGTCAAGATATGAAAGTAAACCAGGTGTCCACTGATAGATGAATGGATAAAGAAGATGTGATACATATAATTTTATGTATGTTTGTACACATTATGTATACACATACAATGAAATATTACTCAGCTATAAAAAATGAAATCTTGTCATTAGTGACAACGTGGATGGAGCTAGAGTATATTGTGCTAAGTGAAATAGGCCAGACCGAGAAAGACAAATAGCATGTGATTTCATTTATATGTGGAATCTAAAAACAACGAAACAAATGAACAAACAACAAGTGGAAACAGACCCAGAAATACAGAGAAGAAACTTATAGTTTCTAGAGGGGATGGGTAAAGGAGTGTGGGAGGAACAGTCTCAAAGTTTTGGAACGAATAAGTCACGAGGATGAAAGGGTAAGAGCGGTGTCACTACAACTGTGTCATGAGTGTCAAGGTGTGCATGAATTATTGAGAAGGCACTTTATGAATTTCTACATTCTAGAGAGCAGATTGGCAAGCTGGCAGATCCTAGAGGCTGAGGATAAGTAATCACATCAGCAGCATTGCTTTAAAGTAGGTTCACCTCAGAAGAAAGCATTATCTATGAAGTTTCCGAGTGGTGCTGTCAGGGAAGAGCTACAAAGGTCTAGTTTGGCATGACTCTTGTTTTTCTGTAAGTCTTAAAAGCAAGGCACTGACTCTTGTGAACTAGCTATTCAGGGAACAGCCTTAGAGATAGTAGCGTCTCTCTACAGCAAACGACAAATTTACTTACAGTCTTGGAAGATAGAGTGTGTCTCTCCGGAACAAAGGTCAAACATGCCTACTGCCCGTTATTAAAAACTTGGTTCTGTGGGTCGTCTTCTGTGTACAACTCACTACATTGACTGGTGTCCTCTGGTCTTTGTGTGGCCCTGTGGGAACCGGAGCTCAGGAAACTGGCAAAAAAATGCAAACACTCCAGCTACTACTGTTGCTTTAAGTAATGTATCTTTCATCTCTGACCTGAAGTTTCATGCCATCTACCAAGATCTATGAAGTTGGAGCAGGCTAACTCGTTAGCTCACAAGTAGGGTGATATTTCAGACCACTCATATTCCTTGACAGTTTTGGCAGTGAGGCTAGGATGCTGACAGACATACTTTGCTAGAAGATAAAGAATGAGGACCGGGGCACCTGGGTGGCTCAGTCGGTTAAGCGTCCAGCTTCGGCTCAGGCCATATCTCATAGTTTGTGGGTTTGAGGCCCACGTCGGGCTCTGTTCTGACAGCTAGCTCAGAGCCTGGAGCCTGCTTTGGATTCTGTGTCTCCCTCTCTCTCTGCCCCTCCCCTGCTCACACTGTCTCTCTGTCTCTCAAAAATAAATAAAAAAAACATTAAAAAATTTAAAAAAAAAAAAGAATGAGAGCCTCGTGGGCTGATGAACAACACGTGAGGGGAGTCTATGAGAATCGGTAGTCAATGTGTTGGCCAAACTGTGTGATCAGGAGGACAATAAATGGTCCTTCACCACTGACCATTAATGAGGGGAAACTGGAGAAGTGGTCATAGGGTGAGAGTATTAGGAAGCAGTCCAAAAACAATCGGTTATTCAGTGTCATTGATGTTCCTTGAGACAGAGAACTTCCTTGAGAGCATGACAGCCAGCCCATGTCCACTGCATCGTCACAACCGGGGCTAAGATTCATCCTGGGCAGGCAGAAATTTCCCACTCTTTTCAGGAAACACTTACAGGGTGTGTGTCTACATGAAGCATAAGGAGAGGGAGATGTGAGACTAGTATGAGGAGAAACTAAGCTAATTCTCAGAACCTTGGCTGGTTCCCTTAGGATACGAGGGCGAGGCCTTGTAAAGGAAGAGTGGCAACAGCTGGGCCATCTTTCAGCCTAATCCCTGCCCCCCCCCGCCCCGCCCACAGTCTATGATGCTAACTGTAGACCTGTTTGAGGACAACAGTGTAGGCCTCAGAGGTTGGCTTGTTTTGGGGGTGGGCATTTTTGTTTTTGCTTTTTTGCAGCGGATCCTGGCTGCACTAAGAAAGCATAGCCCTTTTTGGCAGATGTCTCTGAGACAAAGTCCTGAGGCCACCATAGAAGAGACCTTGACTAGGATCCTGGATTTGCTCACGGGGATTGGATTTACAATGCTGATAAAAAAGACCCACCGGAGAATGAGAAACCGACCCAATCAAATTTAAGTACTTTTCTGTGGCCAGCCCCACCCCAATGGAAAACTTTCCTAGCCCTTAAGTGGAGATGAGGCAAGACCTTAAGAGATGTTAATGTGGCAGTAGAGTCCCAGGTTTCCCTTATTAAAGTGGACACCTTTAAAAAGTGGCTGCATCGGAGCCAAGCGTGAGTCAGCTAGTGCGCGCAAGCTTGGTGGTGGCGGTGCTGGGAAGCAGCATGAAGGTGATGAGGGGTGACAGGTAAGCTGAGGGCAAAGCACAAGCTAGCAGCACCCCCCCAACCCCGACGTGGGAGCTAAGATACCTGTGGCATTGCCTAAGGACCTCACAGCTGCCTTAACGTTACTGTTTTGCTAGAGACTAAAAACAACCTTGACAATAATAGCCAAGCCCCCAGGATCCTCTAGTTCTTCTTTAACATGCAGGAACCCCCTTTAGAGACTAAGTTTATCTCTATCCTCTTCTCCCTCCGCAAATTTAAAAGCATATAATCTGCCACTTCTCACCATCCCAGTGCAGCTCTTTCTGTCAACGGGTCCTGTCCCTGTGCTATAATAAATACACCTTTTTGCATTGAAAACATGCCAAGAATTCCTTCTTGGCCATTCGCTCTTGGGCCCCACTTCATATCACATCAACTGGGCTGCTCAGCGCGGGGGGGGGGAGTCCCCCCTACAAGCTAAGGGACCTCACCTCCCAGGGATAGAAAACGGGGTTCGAAAACACTCGAAGTTCATTTGGTTGAACCCCCACTGCTGTTACACTGCTCAAAACTGGGGGTGAGTGGGAAGCTTTGGTGAACGGGGCAGAGCCTCACTCTTTGCGCTCCCCCAGTCCTCCAGGGGTCTGTGCCCACCTCAGCTACACTGAGGAAGACCATTAGAGGTAAGCTGAGATCCCCTTCCCCAAGGGGGAATCAAAGACTGTACCTACCCACCCGAATATGGTTGGGAATTTTGAGTAGGGAAGAATTTAAACTTCCATGGCTTTTGGATATCACTGCCTCAGGCATACGTGTAAACACACCAGTGGAAAGAAAAGATGCCTAGATGCAGCTGACCAGGTTTGGAAAGACTCGACAGCAGGGAAAGGGAGCTAATGTAACCTTGTATGCCTATTTTGTGTTCTGTTGTTGTTAGGTGTCGACATCTGTATGTATAGTAGAAATGGATTTGTGATCATGGTGTGTGTCCCATGGTGTTAGGGGCGTTTCTCTTGATCGGAAAGAGCCCATGTAGAAAAATACTAGTGGAGTCTGAAAAATGCTCCCCACTTTGCATCCCCATCTTCTGCTTGCTGGCGTCACAGAAAGAGGACAGCATCTCGGAACAGGACAGGAAAATCATAGTCTTGAGGAAGGACTTTAAGGAAGTAAAATGAGAGCTGCAACAGCTGCATACAGACCGCCTTGCACCGTCAGCAGGGAAAGCTCACAGGAGCTAGAGGATTGCAGCTGATGGTCACCAGCTGAATTCAATTCTTCCTCCCACTGCCTCAGCAGATGCAGACATTTTAAGAATAGTTGAGTCTATTACACAGATCGATAGCTCCTTGTATGTCTTGTTTCTTAAACGTGTAGGCCTGGTCCACTGATGGTTTGGCTGAGCTGAAGCCGGCTTCTGTAACTAGGCTGCTGGGGCTATTTAATCTCAGTAGTAGCTCTGCTGGAAAAGCATGTGGTTCACTCTAGTCAGTAGACATAACTCAAAGCTATTCATATAGCTCTGGCTGCTACAATCCTTGGTGAACTCCGTTATATTTGTACTGACTCTGAGACTGTTCCCAATGGCATGGCTGTTTGGTGTGACACCTGCAAAACTCCAGACTGGTGGGCTAAAAATACCCCTTTCTGCGGTCCAAAGCTGGAGAAATAGTCTTAGCTGCTCATCAGTCTGGGTCACTCATGTAGACCTACAGTAAGAGCCTGTTCTTTGCAAAGACTAAATGGGAATTAAGCACCAGATTGTCACCTTTGCTTCCTGGAGATAACACGATACCAGGCATGGTAACACCTCCACCAGTATACACTGGGTTCCAAGGAAGGGACTGTGTGTTTTTGATGCACATACAACTAATGCCAGTCAGGCTTGTGACTCACGCTGACAGCTTGTCTCCAGTTTGGGGAGGGTCACACTGTTTGGTGTGTTCAGCCTCTCTTCTCCTGGAAGACTGGCTTCACTGAACTTTGAGTCTCTCTCGGGACTACTAATGGTGCTTCATCATGGTGGGTGTATTTTCAGTTTGCATTGTTGCCCTTCCAGTCTGTGTATCTGACTTTTGGGGCATTCTTTGGGGTAGACAATGGCCTACAGCTGGTGGTATAAATCAAAGGACAGGTTGGAAACACTAACCTCAAAGCAGTCCCTTCCAAAGAAGAATTGATTGCATTATTCAAGTTGAATAGCAAACCCTAGCATTCACCAGTCAGCTGGGAAGCCACATTAAAAGCCCTGCAACCTTTGCACAAAAACTGGTAGAGTTAATACTTGGGGGCACTCTAATGTCCACAACACTTTCTTTCCAAAGCACCATGTCTCCCCAGATCCATGCTGTTTGTAGAAAGACAAGCATTTCTTACCTCCCTCCTGAAAACATGGTGACTCATCCCTTACAGGTAGACCTGAGAGCTCTCTGTTGACAGATCTGTCCAAATGAGGCCACCTTGGTTAATAAAGAGAGTTTCCCGGAGGAGTAAATGACACATAATTTAGATGCAACCTGCAGGCAGTAGTGTATACATGGGAAATTTCCAATTAGAAATAACAAAATGTCCCTGACTTCAGCTGTTGTGATCAGTGACATCATCTTGGCCCAGGAAGACCATCGGATAAGTTTCTTCATAACCACATGAAGACAGACTTACCTGTACCTTCTGCTTGTGGGCCAAGGTGGAGGGTGTACAGATGCTAGGATGTCCTGCTGTGCACGGATCAGTGCTTTCAGCCAGATAGAAAGGTCAGTACAGAAATTTAGAGAGAAAGCTCTCTGGCCTTCCCCAGCAAACTCTGATGGCCTGTGGGATTTGTTCAAGTCATTGGGTCTGGGATTCCGGAGGCCATGATGAAGATCACTACTGCTGCTTGGAGTCCTGTTGCTAATGGTCTCAATAAAATGCTACATAAGATGGAGGCTTTGTCCCAGCCTCTGTCACGTAGAGTGGCTGTCAGAGTGGCATATGGAAAGTTTATCAGCAGCCAGGATGGGATAGAAATGAGGGGCAGATATTATTAGGAAATAAATCTTCATGAGCCTCTCCCATTCCTGTACATCTTGTGAGGTGCTGACTTTTGTTTGTTCTGGATTGGCTTCCAAAGGATATTTGTACAGACAAAAGCCATGGAAGACCAAGACCGTTTGTCTTTCTGGAGCAAAGGGCAGACCTATGCATTACCCATATGTATAGTAAAGGTAATGTTTCCCTCTGGAGCAAAGGGCAAACGTGTTCCCTGCCCATTACAAAAAGTAGGGGTTCCAGAATCTTAGGGCTCCTGTCCTGTAATTCAACCCATTGTATGTAGGGGCATCCTGTGGCCCTCTTTCTGTTGCTGTCTTGGAGTTGGAGCTTGGGAAACGAGCACAAAAGAATAGAGCTCTTCTGGCAACAGTTACTGCTTTGAGTAATAAATTGCCCTTTATTATGAGGAATCTGATGCATCCTCCCTACATCCATGAAAATATGCCAGGCAAACTTGTTAGCTTGCAAGTAGGGATATAATCTCCCATTCTTTACAGGTCTGGATGATAAATTCCAGTGAATTCAAATATGCTAGAACTTTTCCTCTCTTCGGGAGAAATCATCAATTTTATGCTAAAAATGTAATCCTATTTTCCAGTTAGAGGGAAAAATGGAAGGCCCAGTGGCCACCTCCTTAGATAGAGTTGGTTAGAAAAATAAGAGCTTCTCTACTGGCTGTGTCTCTGTAGGAAAAAGTTCACTCACAAAAGTGGCTGGGTTTTCCAAAAATGCAATGGGCAAGGAGGAAGAAGCAGGACCCAGCAGGGCATGGCTCTCAAGGGCCAAGGTCGTGCCGTAGTCCTACAGCAGGTTGCGTAAGGGCCATTATGTAGCAGAAGGCACGGTGTTCCCAAAGCGCCGCAATTGAAATGTTCAGTTCACTCACTACTTAACACTGGGGGGCTCTACCCAGTGGAGGGAGAAAAGCATCAAGAATGGCAGGCAATACTCAAGGTCTAGAGAAGACCCTTGGGTTCTTCTACACCTACTTCTTTAAGAGGAAGTATCTTGGACCACCCTACCCCTCTCCTCCTGTGCTCTAACCACATTGACCTCTGTTTTCCTCAAACACACCAAGGTCTTTCCCTTCATCAGGGTTTTTGAGCTATCCTTTCTGCCCGGAGCATTCTGTCCTATGAACCTTGCAAAAGTTTCTTCTTGCCTGTGTTGAAGTCATTCTACAAATATTTAGTGAGAGCCTGTGCATGCCAGGGTTTTTCTATAACCTGAGGATAAATTCATAGTGAAAACAAACAACAAAATGCTTTTTTAAAAACTGCTCTCAGGGCACCTGCCTGGCTCAGTCAGTTAAGTGTATCTTGTAGTCCATGAGTTCGAGCCCCGTATTAGTCTCTGTGCTGACAACTTAGAGCATGCAGCCTACTTTGTATTCTTTGTCTCCTCTCTCTGCCCCTCCCCTGCTCAGTTTGTGTGTGTGTGTGTGTGTGTGTGTCAAATAAACTTAAAAATGTAACCTACTGGGACGCCTGGGTGGCTCCGTCAGCTGAACGTCCTACTTCGGCTCAGGTCATGGTCTCATGATTCCTGGTTTTAAGCCCTGCGTCCAGCTCTGTGCTGACTTCTATCTCAGACCCTAGAGCCTGCTTCAGATTGTGTCTCTTTCCCTCTCTGCCCCTCTTTTTTTTCATACTCTGTCTCTCAAAAATAAATAAATGTAAAAAAAATTTTTTTAATGTAACCTACTGTGTTTCAGTTAATGATAAATCTGAAAGGAAAAAAATAAAGCTAGCAAGAAATCTAAAAATGGCAGGGTAATAGTGCCAGTTTTAAATAGGGTGTAGGGGAAAACTCACAAGTAACATTTGAACAAAGAACACAGGAGGAGAGGTGGAGAGAAGTCTGGAAGAAGACTGCTCAAGGCAGAAAAAAATCAAAGATGCAAAGGCCCTGAGGTGGCAGTATGCTATGCCATCTGAAGAGACCACTGTGGCTGGAGCAAAGTGACAGAGGGACTGTAGAGGAGGCGCTAAAATCCTCAAGTACCAAAGCCACAGCTCCGTGAGCTTTGTGGTCATTGTAACCACTCGGGCTTCCACTGTGTGTGATGAGGTGTGGTTTCCATTTTCAGGCAGGCTGAACCGATGACAGGATTGATCAGGGAGAGAAAGAAATGGGAAGGTGGAGGAGGGACAGAGGATGGAGCCGAAGCCATGTTAGGGAAAGCCAGAGAGCCGGGCATCTGGTGCAGAAGTGGGAGGAAACGCCTGTGCGGGAGCCCAGAAGGATCATGTAGCGCAACGGGAGAGAAGGCAGCACAAGCGGGTAGATGGGGCGGTGGGTCCTCAGAGAACGTCCCTTAGAACTACTTCTAGTGTCTCAGTAATAGAAAGGGCTGGAGCCTCAGCAGAGAGTGAGGAAAGGAGGTATTGGAGGTTTGGAAAGTAGGTATGAAATGGACTTGAAAAATGTTAATATGATCTCCCACAGTGTCCAGGGTCCTGTGGGAATCTGTGATCATGAATCTCAGCTGAGACTCCCTCGGCATGGTCATGTGATTCTCTCCAGGCCAAACTCTGCTGCGGGCACAGATGTGACACACACTAGTCTTTGTTCACATCTCAGCTTAAAGGTCACCTCCTCAGAGACATGTCTCTCCTTTACTTCACAGCAGCCACTGTGACTTCCACCTATTTTATTGTTTTTTAAAATTTTTTAAATATTCTTCATTTTTTTTTAATTTTGAGAGAGAGACAGACAGACAGACAGTGTGAACAGGGGAGGATCAGAGAGAGAGAGGGAGACACAGAATCTGAAGCAGGCTCCAGGCTCTGAGTTGTCAGCACAGAGCCCAATGTGGGGCTCGAACCCACCAATTGTACGATCATAACCTGAGCCAAAGTTGGACACTTAAGCAACTAAGCCACCCAGGTGCCCTACCCTACACCTATTTTAATTCTCTGCATAACATGTGTCCCTATTTTTCTTGTTTGTTTAGTTGTCTGGAGTTACCCATTTCTAATAGGGAAATGTGAAAGCAGATGTATTTTCCACCTCATTCCCTACTAAGTTTTGAAACATTGCTTGGTATATATTAGTTGTGCGATAAATGATGAATAAATGGTGACTCCCCTTCCAGTGTATGTGTGTTGGGGGTTGGTTAATAGCAGATTGACTTGCTTTCTAAATCATAAATCCAGACTGGAAAGCAAACCTCTAACCCATAAAGCACAACACTCTCTTCATCCAAATAGTAGGATTGATAGCCCTGATGGAAACATCAATAGCCTTCTTATATTCAAGAATGGAATGTCTTGGAGACCGTTCAGTATTTAATTTTTTCCCTCAATAGGTGAGATTCCATATGGAGGGAAAAAGAGGAAGTAATAAAGCTTGGCCACACAGATGATGTTATAGGATATTTGTTACTTGAACCAGTTTATAAACTAGCATCAAATAGCATGTACGTTTCTTACCATGAAGATGATAAAACAATTATAGCTAACAGAAGACCCATGGATTCATCAAGAGGCCAAACTAGTATGTTTCTAAAAGTGTGAATGGCTAAGCTATCTGACTGCTTACCTTCCATTTTTTTATTGCGTAAGATAAAGAATGTTTCTATACTTCAGCATTAGCAATGGTGTGAAATGTATTGGGAGACATTTAGGTCTAATATAAAGAGAAAAATTTCTAACAAAGCTGGCCAATGGAAAGACAGTATTTCTCAAAAGTGAACTGGGAGTTCTGTTACCCAAGTAGGAAGGAGATTAAGTGATCTGTAGGGAGAGGCGCCAGCGGCGGCAGCGGGCTGCGGTGCAGTAAGAGGCGGCAGCGGCTGCACCAGGGGTGCGCACACTTCGAACTTGGTTTTGGGAACGGGACCATGCACCTCATTTCCATGGCGCATCTTGCCCCCTGCATTGGCTGTGTGAATCCCGAATCCCGGGTGCCCACAGGAAAAAATAGGGCCCACACCTACGCGACTCCCAACGGGGGGCTGTGGGAGCTCCCAGCTCATTTCCAGCAGCACACAACACCTCCTTGAGCAGCAGCTGTCTGAAGCCAAGAGAGACTCAACTTTTTTTTTTTCCTTCCCCCATTGCAATCGCGATCCTGGCTGGGGTGGGGACTCTGCAGTTGGGTCTGTGAAGTTGCGCACTTCACCTACTGCTGCTCATTTCGCCTCAGGCAGGGGCAGCTGAGATCCCTGCCTGAGCCAAGACAAACTGATTCCTCCCCCTAAGAAGCTAGCCACCAAAACAAATACATTTCATCTGTGATAGCACAAACGTGCATGGACTGGAACTTTGAACCAAGGCGGGTCTGGAAAATACAACTCAGCTCAACTGTGGCCCAAGGAGATCGGACTCATTAGAGTGGCCTACAGTGCCTAGTTCAGCAGAGCTTGGCGTGCCGCCATTCTAATCTCCATAGACACTAAGGCGGAGCCTCTGAGAACAGCCTCCAAGACCTACCACATCAAACCACGCCTATCCACCAGGGGGAGCTGCTGCTTTTTTTTTTTAATTTTTTCTCTTTCTCCACTTTTTTCGTATTTATTTCTTTGTTATTATTACCTTTTTTCTTTTTCTTTATGTAACTCTTTTAAATTTTTACTCCTTATTTTCCATTCTCCTTTCTCCATCCCTTTTTCACCTTCTTGCAACCCAGATATATTCTCCAGTATCTCATCCATACCTCTCCCTTCAACTGGTCATACACTTTTAAACTGTCTACTGTCCTTTGTTGTCTCTGACACCCTTCTATATTTTTTATTATGTTTTTTCTTTTTTCTCCTTTCTTCTTTCTCTTTTCTTTTTATATTCTCTTCTTTTTGTCTCTTTCCTTTCCATTTTCTATCTTTTCTTTTCCCCTTTTTATGTGTTTCTTTGTTTGATTTGTCTGTGTGTATGTGTGCTTCTGTCCCCTCTGTGTGTGTCTGTCTGTTTTCCTTCCTAGGACTGCACCAAGAAACAAGCCAAAGTGTGCAAGAAGGTGAGTCCCAAATGTTGCAGAGTAGGGAAATAAAATACTCACAGGCACAACAAGAGAAACCGAGAGACACCATTAAGAGAACATTCCCTGAAATGACAGGCCCTGGACAGTCAATAAACCTCTTTTAACAGAGAAATTTTAATAGGTGCACAGTGCACAATGAGCTTTCTAAAAGTGACAAGAGACAGAAAACTAGCAAAAATGACAAAACGAAGAAACTCTCCCATGAAGAACTTCCAGGAAGGAGTCACAGCCACAGAACTGCTCAAGGCAGATCTAGACAACATACTGGATCAAGAATTTAAAAAGCTTGTCATAAGATTAATTGCTGGGGTTGAGAAAAGCATCAAAGAATCAACTGATGAGTTAAAAAAGGCTATAGGTGAGGTGAATAACAAACTGGAGGCAGCCACCTCAAGGATTGACGAGGCAGAGAGAAGAATAGATGAATTAGAAGATATAGTTATAGCAAAAGAAGAAGCTGAAAAAAAGA
>NC_043700.1:21199495-21200700 GCF_006229205.1 Suricata suricatta
AGTAGGAAAGAGTATCCAATGGAAAAAAGACTGCCTCTTTAGCAGGCGGTGCTGGGAGAACTGGACAGCAACATGTAGAAGAATGAAATTAGACCAGTCTCTTACACCATACACAAAAATAAACTCAAAATGGCTGAAAGACCTGAATGTGAGACAAGAAACCATCAAAACCCTCGAGGAGAAAGTAGGAAAAAACCTCCTAGACCTCCACCGCAGCAATCTCCTACTCGACACACCCCCAAAGGCAAGGGAAATCAAAGCAAACTGAACCCTTGGGACTTCTCAAGATAAAAAGCTTCTGCAAGGCAAAGGAAACAATCAAGAAAACTAAAAGGCAACTGACAGAATGGGAAAATATAGTTGCAAATGACCTATCAGATAAAGGGCTAATATCGAAAATGTACAAGGAACTCACCAAACTTCACACTCACAAAACAACCCAGTGAAGAAATGGGCAGAAGACATGAACAGACACTTCTCCAAAGAGGACATCCAGATGGCCTACAGACACATGAAACGATGCTCAACATCACTCATAATCAGGGAACCACAAATCAAAACCACACTGAGATACCACCTCACACCAGTCAGAGTGGCTAAAATGATCAAATCAAGAGACTATAGATGCTGGCGAGGTTGTGGAGATATGGGTGCCCTCTTACACTCTTGGTGGGAATGTAAACTGGTGCAGCCGCTCTGGAAAACAGTTTAGAGGTTCCTTAAAAAAGTATCACTAGAACTCCCTTATGACCCAGCAATAGCATTGCTGGGGATTTACCCAGGAGAGACAGAAATGCTGATGCGTAGGAGCACATGTACCCCAATGTTCATAGCAGCAATGTCAACAATAGCCAAAACATGGAAAGAGCCTAAATGTCCATCACCTGATGAGTGGATCAAGAAGATATGGTATATATACACGATGGGGTACTACATGGCGATGAGAGGGAATGACATATGGCCCTTTGTAGGAAAGTGGATGGACCTTGAGGGCGTCATGCTGAGCGAAGTAAGCCAGGCAGAGATGGACAGAAACCATATGTTTGCACTCATAGGTCTAACAGGAAAAAAGGAGAGACCTAATGGAGAACCAGGGGGAGGGGAGGAGGGAGAGAGAGTTGGGGAGAGAGAGGGATGCAAAACTTGAGAGACTATTGAATGCTGAAAATGAACTGAGGGTTGAAGGGGAAATGGGAGGGGGGAAA
>NC_043700.1:21200800-21216430 GCF_006229205.1 Suricata suricatta
GTGATGGTGGAGGGCACTAATGGGGAAGAGCACTGGGTGTTGTATGGAAAACAATTTGACAATAAAATATTATGGGGAAAAAGTGATCTGTAGTATGGGTTCAAAATTAAATCTATGCCATACGTTCAGGTTGGGATATCTGGGTATATAAATATAAAAACGACTCAAAGGGTATGTTATATTTTGGTACCTGAATGATAGGGCTGCCACTATTTACCATAATATATATTCCTATTTAAAGGCTAAGAAGGGGGGCACCTGGTTGACTCAGTTAAGCGTCCAACTTTGGCTCAGGTCATGATCTCTTGGTTTTTGTGTTCGAGCCCCGTGTTGGGCTCTGTGCTGACAGCTCAGAGCCTGGAGCCTGTTTCAGATTCTGTGTCTCCCTCTCTCTGCCCCTATCCCACTCATGCTTTGTCTCTCTCTGTCTCAAAAATACACAAAGTATAAAAAAAACTTAAAGGCAAACAAGGCAGGGTGGGTTGGGGTGTCTGTGTGCATGTGTATAACCAATAGCATGGACTAAGGGGGCGAGGGGCTGTCTCCAGTTAGCCTGGTCTTATCATTGCATGAGTATCTGTCCTGGCAAATGGACAAGCTGAAGGAAAGATTCGGTAAAGGTAATTCTGGTAATTCTCCTGAAACATTACCTGGGGTAAGGTTGTTAATGTTTATTCTCTCCTAAGATAAAATCTTTTTTTTTTAATCTCTTTCAACCCCACTTCCATCAACCAGGTTGAAGTTCATTAATTTTTTTTTTCCTTGAGTATTCCAACTTCCTCCATACCTACCCCAATCCAATCCATTTTCCACAGGGTAGTTGAAGCACTGTTTGAAAAAAAGCAAATCTGTGCCTCTCCCTGACTTAAAAATTGCCAGGGGCTTGCCGACAGACTCGGTATCAACTCTGTAATGGGATCGTGACGGGAAACCCACAGATGCCTCTAAGCCCATTTCTGCACACCCTCTCTTTTCGTTCATGACCTTCAGCCATATTGACCAACTCCTGTCCTCAAATACACCTTGACTCTCCTCAAGTTCCATTTCCTTCCGGGGGTTCTCATTTGTGTGTTTCGTATCACCTCCTCCTGATATCAGAAGGCATTTCTCTGTCACTCATGCTCTTCTAGAGATGGGGTGCCCGTCCTAGTGCTCACGTAGGCCTATTATTTTCTTTCTCGTTGCCATCTGCTTTTCTTTTCCCTTGTCATTCATAAGCTCATGGAAAGCTGGGACTGTATTTGTCTTGTTCCTTGTTGTAGCCCCGTGTTTGTCATGGTCCTAGGTTACTGGTAAATGTGCAATACATCTTTGTAGAATGAATAATTTCTTGCCCATTGCAATACATATGAAACTGATTGTATTTTGTTTAAAAATCTGCATATATAATTGATACATACAATCACAGGTGATGTTTATTTTATTTTTGTTAAGATGATTTGAATTTTCAGAATGTTTTAAGTTCCTAAAATTTTATGATTTCATTACGTTAATGCCTTAATTAGGCATCTGCAGGAGATCCTCTGTTAATAAACTTGTGAGTTGTCTCTTAAAACTGGCTGGTAAATCAAATGAGCCTCCAATCGAAAGGTAAACATAATGTCACAGATTTCGACAATAGGAAACGCTATTCTTGGAAATGATATTTTCTGATACTTGATTGTGCAGAGACTTGAGGTTTGGCTGCTCTTTGTCCTGGGCTCACATAGGGCCTCCGATCCATGTCACAGTCTGCTCAACACTGCAAACAACCACTGAGACCCACACACACTTTCCTCCTCTGAGCCAGCAACAGGGGGGCCTCAGTTGACCCCGCAGAGGCGGGTATGAGCCTCACAGAAAACACAAAGTGTTTTGTTGCCTCCTACTTGGGGAAAGTGGGGGTGATGTTATTAGTTCACAGTTCTGGGCATGCTTGAATGATGATACTGATTCTGTTTCCATGAAATGGCAGGAACTTTATTAAACAAACATATGTGAAGCTAAGCCTGAGGGTAGGAATTCCTGGCAGCTGAGGAAAAGGGGAACCATGGTTTGCTGATGCCATCTGTTTAATTTTCCTAATAATCGAACACCTGCCAGTGAGACATCTCGTATCCCAAAATGGCTGAGCTTTGTAGAAACATCAACAGTAACTTCCATCAAGGCCCTCGCTGTCATTAGTAGGACAGTGGCTTTCCAACTTACCCCGTTTGCTCTAAAATGGTAAGGTTGCTGATAACTCACAAGATACCCTCGCTGACCTTAAGTCCGGTTTCCTGAGTGCCTGAAGCATTCTTGGTGCACTGTGAAATAAGAGCGTGGTTAAGTAAGAGGCATGGAGAGAAATTAACCTTTCACCTGATCCTATTCTTTGTTAATATATCCTTCAGTTTCCAGATAGGCTGCATGGATGAGCCCTTACCTCCCCCACAAGGACAGAAGAATGCTTGTATTCTAATGTAACAGTTACCATGATTTAGTTTTGTTAATGTCTATTTTATTTAGATTGAGTTACTTTAGACCAAGTTATTGGAAATAGACATTTCCCCCCAAGTATTTTCACCTGTTTTCTTCACAGCCACGGTCTATTAAAACCCTGATCGTTCTATGAAGGCGAGGACTAATTACTGAGGGTGGAGGGGGTCAGGTCGGTCAGTTTAGGGGAGTTTGGAAACATGCCCCTGAAATTTACAAACCCATCCTGAGTTACTCTTTATTAAAGAGTGAGTAGAGGAACCCTCGAGGAATAAGAATTGATCTATTGTGACTATCTAACTCCATTCACCTCTCCAAATGGAAAATGGTGACTTCCCTTAACAAACACTAGGGCTCCTGACTAAAATCAAACTTGCAAGCATAAATTCGTTAAAGAATGAGAAAAGGGGATGCCTGGGTGGCTCAGATGGTTGAGTGTCTGTCTGACTCTTGATTTCAGCTCAGGGCACAATGCCAGGATCATGCGATTGAGCCCTGTGGAAGGTTCTGCACTGAGCATGGAGCCTGCTTAAGATTCTCTCTCTCTCCGCCTCTGCCCCTCTGCCCTGCTGGGACTCTCTCTCTGGGGAAAAAACAAAAACAAAAAAGCCCGGTTCATACTTGAACTGTTTTTTTTTTTTAGAATTAACCCTGGGAGGTGGGTTCTATTTTCAAAGATTTTAGTCTAGGATAAAGGTGAATAAGCCGTCTAACAACAGACACATATTGTGATCTGATTGATTTTGCTGTGTATGAATATTCAGTGCAGGAAATGGCTCTTCAGAGGTGGAACATCAAATTTTAATTGTGTGGAATATATATTACAAGAGGAAGAAGTGATTGGTCGTAGTGAGGAAATAGCCAATAGTCACTGATCCTGGTCTCAGAGTCTAAGAAAGGCTTTCATTGGCAATACAAAATCCTTCCAAATAGAATTTGCTTCAAAGTTTTACAAGACTTTGAACCAAACACTCTGAGAAATATAATCAATAATAAACATATAATCTGTTGGCAGGGTTTTACACAGACCAAATCATTATTTACTTTGTCCACTGCCTTTCATATTTCTTGTTTCATTATTGAACATTGATTCTGATTCACTGTTCACCAGCACGCTGATGTTTTCATTCTGTAGTGTGTACGATGCTGATGGTAAATGCAACTTGTGTGCCTTACTTTTGGAAACCATGTTGAAAATATCGCCAAATTTAACGCGACGTGTATAAAGTTTTTTTTTTTTTTGAAAAAGACCTAAAACGTGGCCTAATTTTAGCCACAGCAAAATTGTAAATTCTAGAAGGACATCTGAAATACCTGGAGAGTGCCACAGTTCTAAGTTTTGAGGTGCAGTGTAATGGGGTGAATGAATAAGACAAGAAAATATACAGCCAGGAACAATATAGATCAAAAGCCATTAAGCTTGATGACTCCCTTTTTACCTTCCCGAACTCCATATCCTCTAATTCTATCCTACTCTCCTTTCTCACTGGTTTCTAGTATGTTCTAAGTGTACCTACATTTGTGTGTGTGCATGCATCTTTGTGAAGACTGCGGGAATTAGCAATGCTTCATGCTTTTCCCCCCTTCTATTAGACCTCTCTGATTCGTTCTAGGTTTCTCAAAATGAAAGTAAATTATTGTTGCAAATTCATGTCAAAGCAAGAACCATTAGCTTGCTTTCTGTCCTTTTCAATACTTTCTGTCTAACTTTGACATTCTTTTATCTTTTGTTTTAAAGACCTATTAAAATATTTGGCCCTAAAAGTTAGTTTGACAGGGACATATTATGCCTTTAAGATAAATGTTTTCAATTCATAAACATTTTTAAGGCCAACATTTAGTAACTTTATTTCATAAAATAGAGTCCTAAGGTCTGATAACTTTTGTTCCCAAAAGTAGTTAACTTTTATCCAAGCCTAGCTTGGACCTTGCTAAAGCCAGTCTGAAAAATGTAGAATATGCATGAAAAAATATTCCGACATGGTATGAAGATGCAATTATTTTTCAGTTCAGAATATAAATATTAGAATACTGTGAAAATAACTAGGAAAAGACTAGATCAATGTGCTGTGGAAATACCAGTGAGAAGTTTTAAAATAAAAAATAACTACTTTTCCAAAATAGTTTCAGAAATCCAACATAGACTGTACCTTGTCTTCTCACCCCTCACTAATGCATTAGAATGTCTTACAAGTTTTGGGGCTTCTGGGTGGCTCAGTTGATTAAGCAGCTGACTTCAGCTCAGGTCATGATCTCATGGTTTGTGGGTTCAAGCCCCGCATCAGGCTCTGCGCTGACAGCTCAGAGCCTGGAGCCTGGAGCCTGTTTCAGATTCTGTGTCTCCCTCTCTCTCTGACCCTTCTTCACTCATGCTTTGTGTCTCTCTCTCTCTCTCTCAAAACTAAATAAAACATTACAAAAATTTTTTTTAATTTTTTAAATGTATTTTATTTACTTTTTTGAGAGACAGAGAGACACAGTGCCAGCAGGGGAGGGTAAGAGAGAGAGGGAGACGCACAATCTGAAGCAGGCTCCAGGCTCTGAGCTAGCTGTCAGCACAGAGCCCAACGCAGGGCTCGATCCCATGAACCGTGAGATCATGACCTGAGCCGAAACCGGACGCTTAACCGACTGAGCCACCCAGGCGCCCCTATAGTTCTCTACTTTATTCTTCCTTACTCATCTCTTACTTCAATTTCAATTGAATTGATTGATTTCATAGTTCTTTAAAGGTGAACATGCTTAAAGAGTATGTTTTCACTGATAACAGGTTTAGATTCTTCAACTTTTCTATATGTAATTCCAACAACTTTAGAATTCTCAAACATATCTGTAGTTGTAATTTATCGTTCATCACCTCTTTTATGTTTTTAGTTGAAATGTATTTGACAAAGAACACTGTACAATTCAAGATATACAACATGCCGATTTGATTATATTTATATATTGTAATATGACTGCTATTGTGGCAATACGTAGCACCTTTATCATGTCACATAATTAAATATATTTTTCCGGTGGGAATAGGGAGCTAGTTTCTTAGCAAGTTTGATATTGTCTATATTTACTATAGTGTGCATGAGATCTCCAGGACTTATTTTCAGATCTGCACCCTTGAACAATAGCTCTCGTACTCCCTCACCCCTCCCAGTCCCCCCCCCCCCACAGGTTAACCCCTGTTAACCACCATTTTACTCTATTTTTAGGAGTTTGGTATTTTTAGATTCCACATATTGGAATATGTGAAATCCATATTCCAGTTGGATTGGATTGGATATGCGATATCATGCAGTATGTGCATCATATCCTGGGATCCATCCATGTTGTTGTGAATGGGCAGGACTTCTTTCATTTTTATGGGTGAATAATATTTCACTGTGTCCATACACCACACTTGTATCAACTTATCTATATGTGGATATCTTAGCTGTTGTGAATAAAGCTGCAATGAACATAGAAGTGATTATATCTCTTGAACGTCTTGATTTGATTTCCTTGTGTATATACCCAGAAGTAGAAATGCTGGATCATAGGGTAGTTTGAGTTTTTATTTCTTTGAAGAACATCCATATTGTTGTCCTTAAAGGTGAAATCAATTTAATACCTACTAAAAGTATACAAGATTTCCCTTTACTCCACTTCCTTGTCAGAAGTTGTTAACCTGTCTTCTTGATAATGGTCATTTTAATGGGAATGAGATGGTATCTCACAGTGGTTTTGAACTGGGTTTCCCTGATCATCGGTGATGTTGAGCATCCTTCCATGTACCTCTTTGACCAATGGATGTTGTCTTTGGAAAATTGTCCACTTAGTTCCTCACATTTTTCAATCAGATTGCACATGTTGTTTTTGTTCTCGGTTTGTAGGAACTCTATGTATTTTCAATAGTAACCCGTTATACAACATACAGTTTGCAAATATTTTCTCTCATTCTTCAGGTTGCTTTTTCATTTTCTTGGTTGTTTCTTTTGTGCAAAATCATTTAACTTTAAAAGCGTTGACTTCACTAATTTTTGCTTTCATTTGTGTTCTTGGTGTCTTATCCAAAAAATAATTGCCAAAACTGATGCTGAGGACCTTCTCCCCTATGTTTCCTTCAAGGAGATTTGGTCTTATGTTTAAGTCTTTATTCTATCTTGAAGTAAATTTGTGCGTGGTATAAGATAGGGGTCTGATTTTATTTTTTTGTGTATTTTTATCCAATTTTCCCAGCATCATTTGTTGAAGGAACTATTTTTTTCTTTTTAGAACGTTCTTGGTTCCCTTCTCAAGTAATATTTGATACTTGATATAATCATATATATTACATATATGATGATGTAATATATCCAGCTTGATTCTTTTTTCTCAGGATTGCTTTATTTATAATCTTTTGTGAGTCCATACAAATTTTAGAATTTTTTTTTATTTCTATGAAGAATACCAATGGAATTTGGATAGGGATTGCATCATATCTACAAATGACTTTGGGTGGTATGAACATTATTTTTTTTAACTTCTTTTAAAGTTTATTTATTTTGATAGGCATGGGGAGGGGCATAGAGAGAATGAGAGAGAGAATCCCAAGCAGGTGCCCCTGGGTAGTATGAACATTCTAACAATATTTTCCAATATATGAACACAGGAGGTCTTTCCATTTGTTAATGTCCTCTTTGATTTCTTTTGACAAAGTTTTATAGTTTTGTGGCATGGATATTTCCCTTCTTTAATAAGTTTATTCCTAGGTATTTTATTACTATTGTGAATGGGATAGTTTTCTTTATTTTCCAATGTTTTATTATTAGTATATAGAAATGCAACTGATTTTTGTATGTTGATTTTTATATCCGGCAATGAAACTGAATAGTTCATTAGTTACAAAGCTCTTTAGTTGAGTCTTTGGGATTTCCTATATGCAAGATCATATGATCCACAAACAAGGTCAGTTTTACTTCTTCCCTTTTGATGTGTGTGTGTGTGTGTGTGTGTGTGTGTGTGTGTGTGTGTATGCGAGCATGCGCCCAGGCACAAGTGCACCTGGTTGCTCTGTCTAGTACATGTTGAATAAGAATGGTGAGGATGTGCATTCTTGGCTTGCTCCTGATCTTAGAGGAAAAATTTTCAGTGTTTGAACACTAGTTATAATTTTTGCTCTGGGTTTGTTGTAAATGGCTTTTATATCCTGAGGTATGTTCTTTGTATACCCAATCTGTAAAAGGACTTTATTAAGGAAAGAATATTGTATTTTGTCAAGATGGTTTTTCTGCATTTACTGGGGTGATCCTGGGACTTTTATCTTTCATTCTATTAATGTGGTGTCTCACATTCATTGATTTTCATGTGATGAACCAGATTTATATCTCAGAGATAAATGCCTCGGATCATGGTATATAATCCTTTTAATGTGTTCTTGTATTCATTAGGGATAGTGGTCTACAGTTTGCTTTTAGTGTCCTCTATGTTACCCTGGTGTCAGGGTAAAACTGGCCTGGTAGAATAAGTTTGGCAGTGTTCCCTCCTTTTCATTGTTTTCTTTGTCGTTCTTGTTGGATGGAGCTGCAGAGATGTGGCATTAACTCTGGTGTAGATGTTTGCTAGAAATCACCAGTGAAACCCTCTAGTCCAAGGATTTTCCGTGTTGAGAGTTTTTTATAATTGATTCAATCTCTTTAGTAGTTGTTGGTTTTCAGCTTTTCCATTTTTTTCCTTATTCATTCTTACTAAGTTTTATGTTTCTAAGAATTTATCCATTTCTTCCAAGTCATCTAAATTGTTGGTACATAAATGTTCAAAGAGGTCTTTTATGATCCTCTGCATTTCTATAGTATCAGTTACAATGTCTTTTTCATTTTTAATTTTATTTGAATCTTTTTCTGGGCTAGTCTGGCTAAAGGTTTGTCAATTTTATATATTATTTTAAAAATGGCTCTTAGTTGCATTGATCCTTTCTGTTATTTTACTGGTCTTGTTTCATTTATTTCTACTCTGATCTATCCTGGGGAATGTTCCATATGTACTTAAGAGGAATGTGTATTGTGGTGCTGTTAGATGCAACGTTCTATCTATGTCTGTTAGCTCCATTTGGTGTAAAGTATGGTGAAGTCCAATGTTTCCTTGGTGATTTTGTATCAACTGTTTGAAGTAGGTAATACAGTAGTATTACTGTATTAGTGCCTATTTCTCACTTCAGATTTTTTAGCATTTGCTTAATATATTTAGATGTTCCATTATTGGCTGCATATATATTTATCTTCTTGATGTATTAACCCCTTTATCATTATATAGTGACCTTTGTCTCTTGTTATAATTTCTGACTTGAAGTCCATGTTTTCTAATCTAAGTATGTCTACATCCACTTTGTTTTGGTTTCCACTTAAATGTTACATCATTTCACGTTGTACCGCTATGTCTGTAGAACTGAAATAAATTTCTTATGGGCGGCATAAACTTGAGTCTTTTTTAATTCACCTAGCCACTCTGTGCTTTTTGGTTTGTGATTTAAATCCATTTACATTTAGAATAAGTATTGATATGTAAGGACTTCTGCAATCTTACTGTTTTCTGGTTGTTTTGTATTTCTATTGTTTCTCCTTTTATTTCTGCATACCTTCTGTAAATTGGTGGCTTTCTTTAGTGGTATGCTCTATTTCTCCCTCTGTGTTTCATGATTCTATACATTTGCATGAGGCTTACATAAACATCTCCTAGATAAAATAATCAGTTGTGCACTGATAGCATCTTCTTTCTCCCGTAAATGCTCCACTGCTCTACACTTCCCTTTTACATTTCTCATGTCCCAATTGGGACACGTGGGTGGCTCCGTTAAGATCAGACTCTTGATTTCGAGCTCTTTGTCAGGCTCTGCACTGATAGTGTGGAACTTGTTTGGGATTCTCTCTCCCTCTCGCCCTCCCCTGCTCACATGTGTGCATGTGCTGTCTCTCTCTCTCAAATAAATAAAAAAATATATAGTAGCTATGGGGTACGTGGATGGCTCAGTCAGTTGAGCATCTGACTCTTGATTTTGGCTCAGGTCATGATCCCAGGAATGTGAGATCAGCCTCACTTTATGCTCTGCACTGAGCATAGAGCCTGCCTAAGAATCCCCCTCCCCCTCCTCCTCCCCACTGCTTGTGGTCCCTAGGAAAAATAAATAAAATAATCATAGAAGCTATAGTTATTTTTAATATTCTCTTCCTTTAACCTTTATATAATTAAGTCGTTAACATACGATCCTATTAAAGAAATTGAGTTCTCGATAACTATGCACTTTTCACCTTTACCAGTGTGTTGTATACTGTCTTACGACTTTAAGCCACTATAATGGACATGTAGTCCTGTCTCACTGTGGTTTAACTTGCATTTTCTCATGACTAATGATGCCAAGCATTTTGTCATGTGCTGATTTGTTAATAGTATATCTTCTTTGATGAAGTGTCTCTCCAAATCTTTAACATTTTTAATTAGGTGGTAATTATGAGTTCATTATGTACTCTAGGTACTTTACCAGATACTTGCTTTGTAAAGATTTTCTCCTGGTCTATGAGTTTTCTTTTTTCTTAATAATATCCTTTGAAGAACAGATAGTTTTTTATTTTAAGTAAAGTCTAATTTATCACTTAGGATTCTTAGAAGTCACATGGCTAGGGGTATCTGGGTGGCTCAGTTGGTTAAGCATCTGACTCTTGGTTTTGGCTCAGGTTGTGATCTCATGGTTAGTGAATTCGAGCCCCATCTCTGGCTCTTGCTGGCAACCCTGAGTCTGCTTGTGATTCTCTGTCTCTGTCTCTCTCTGCCCCTCTTCTGCTCACGCTCTGTCTGTCTCTCTCTTTCTCTCTGAATAAATAAACATGGAAAAAAAAGAAATCACACATTTAGTATAATATCCACAGAGTTGGTTAACTCCTGATACTTATGATTACAAGTATTTTCTTCATATACTTTAGGTTTCAAATAGAAGCTTGCAATCCATTTTGACTTAACTTTGAGTCTTACGTATACAAATTAATTTTTATGCATATGGATATCCAATTGTCCCAGCAACACCTGCTGAAACTGTGCTTTCTCTGTTGCACTGCCTTTGCACTTTTGTTGGTTTGGACTTCTGTCAAAAACCAGTTATCCATATCTTTAGTCCGAAGTATGGACTCTATTCTTTCCTGTTGATGCAATGCAAATGTGTTTTGATTACTGTCATTTTATATTAAGTTTTGGAATTAATATCCCTCTCTTTTTTATTAAAGATACTTAGGCTGGTTTAAAAACATGTTTATTTTTGAGAAAGAGAAAGAGTGGGGGTGGGCAGAGAGAGAGAGACAGAGAGAGAATCCCAAGCAGGTTCCACATGGACAGTGGGACTTAAACTCACAAACTCTGAGATCATGACCTGAGCTGAAGTCAAGTGTCCGATGCTTAGCCAACTGAGCCACCCAAGAGCCCCGGTCCTTTGCATTTCTATATCAACTTTACAATCAGCTTGTTGGTTCATACCACAGAAAACAACAAAAACAAAACAAAACCAAGGAAAACTACCTAGCCTCCTGGGATTTAGATTTATATTTCATGAATGTATAGATCTATCTGGGGAGAAGTAAATTCTTAATGATATTGACTCTTCCATCCATGAACACCGTGTATCTCTTAGCATTTAGATTTTCTTGAATTTATTTCTGCAATGTTTTATAGACTTCAGTGTACAAATCTTAGATTTTTATCATATTAATTTTTAAGTATTTCAGATGTTTTGAAAAGTTTGGTAAAAGGCCTTTTTGCCTCACTTTCTAATTTTTTTCCCAGTGCTTATATGTAGAAGCACAACTGATTATGGTATATTGATCTTGTATCCTATAGCCTTGTTAAGCTATTTAGTACTAATAACATTTTTTTGGCAGTTACAATAAGATTTTCAACATTGTGTCATCTGTGATTTGAGATAGTTGTACTTAATCTTTTCTAATCTGTATGACTTTTATGTGTGTGTGTGTGTAAATGTACTGGGTAAGATCTCTCTCTAGTAAATTGAATATCAGTGGGGGAGAGATCACTTTCACCATTAAGTATGACATTGGCTTAGGGTTTCCAAAGATGCTCTTTATCAGTTTGAGGAAGTTCTCTTCTGCCTAGTTTGACAGTTTTGAATCAAAAATGGATGTGATTTTTCTCCAGCAACTTTTTGAGTTTACAGATGTTGAAACAAATTGATGACTAAGATGAGCTGACAGCTCAGCCTGGAGTTTGATTTGGGTCTGTGTCTTCCTCTCTCTTCCTTCTCTGCTCGCACTGTCTGTGTCTCTTTCTCTCTCTCAAAAAGAAATAAAGATTAAACAAAAAAAAATTTTAATTGTGATTGCTGAAATTTTTAAGGCACTTTCACTTTAAATGCATTTTCAAATTTTTAATTTTTTTAAAATCTTTTTAATGTTTATTTTTTGAGAGAGAGAAAGCGCATGAGTGGGTCAGGGGCAGAGATAGAGGAAGACACAAAATCCAAACAGGCTGCAGGCTCTGAGCTGTCAGCACAGAGAGTGATGTGGGGCTGGAACCCATAAACCATGAGATCATGACCTGAACTGAAGTCGGACGCCTAACTGAGCCACCCAGGTGTCCTCAAGGATTTAATTTTTTTAAATATTGGGGCACTGGGTGGCTCAGTTGGTTGTGTCCCACTTTGGCTCAGGTCATGATCTCACGGTTCGTGGGTTCAAGCCCCGCATCAGGCTCTGTGCTGACAGCTAGCTCAGAACCTGGAGCCTGCTTCAGATTCTGTGTCTCCCTCTCTCTCTGACCCTCCCCTGCTGGTACTGTGTCTCTCTGTCTCTCAGAAATAAATAAAAACATTAAAAAATATTTTTAATTGATTACTTGACTTGATTCACAACAATGTTCCCATATTGCAGTTGTATCCGTACCCATTCTTAAACTCTTAGATTTAATTAATCTCATGGTTGATAAATATTTTGAGTAACTTTCTGATTTCCATGAAAAGTAAATTTATAATAAAGTTTTGAACTCAGAAAAAGTAAAGCTGTCACATATTAGTTAGGGACACAATTTAGGGTCACTAGACTTTGAAAGTATAGAGTGACACTATTTCATTGTCTTTTACTTGATGTTAGTTAGAGATCTAAAGAGAAACCATTTTTCTGTTCCCTTTTTATTAAATTACTTTTTCTAGGCTATAGACTTTTCCCCCATTTAGTCTTGAAATATAATGATTTCTTTATAGTATATCTTAGGATTTGTTTATTAGTTTATTCCATAACCTGTTGAGCCATTTTGGCCTACATATCCAGATTATTTCTTTAGTACAAGAAACCTTTCTTCTATGAAAGGTTTGGTTATTCCTTTAATATCAGTTTTTGAGAGTCTTCCTTAAGGATGTTCATTATTTTTTTAATATTCTTAAATTTTTTACTTAAATTTCGATTAGTTAGGATACAGTGTAACGTTAATTTTAGGTGTACAATGTAGGGAAAACAACACTAATAACACTTCCTTACAACACCCAGTGCTCATCACCATAAATAACCTCCTTAATCTTCATCACCTGCTGAGCCCATCCTCCCACCCCCCCCCCTTCCCTTCTGGTAACCATCACTTTGTTCTCTATAGTTAAAAGTCTGTTTCTTGGTTTGCATCTCTTTTTCTCCCTTTGCTCATTTGTTTTGTTCCTTAAATTTCACATAGGAGTGAAATCAAATGGATTTGTCTTTCTGACTGATTTAGCCTAGGATAATACTCTCTAGCTCCATGCACATCATTTTGCAAATGGCAAGATTTTGTTCTTTTTTATGGCTGAGTGATAATCCATTGTATATATTTATAATTATTGTTGATACATATATTATACATATAACCCAGTATATATGTTTATATATAGTACTATTTATTATGGTATTTATTACAATATTACTATCTATATAATACTATTTACCTATTCATCACTCCATGTCCATGGACATTTGGGCTCTTTCCATAATTTGTCTATTGTTAATAATGCTGCCATAAACATTAAGGTGCATGTATCCCTTTGCATTAGTATTTTTGTATTATTTGGGTAAATACCTAGTAGTGCAATCGCTCAATCATTAAGTAGTTCTATGTTTAACTGTATGAGAAACCTCCATCCTGTTTTCTAGAGTGGTTGCACCCATTTGCATTCTCTCTCCAAGAGTGCAAAAGGATTTCCCTTTCTCTGCATCTTTGCCAACATATGTTGTTTCCTGAGTTGTTAATTTTAAGCCATTCTGACAGGTGTGAGGCAATATGTCATTGTAGCTTTGATTTTATTTGCCTGATTATGAGTGATGTTGAGCATCTTTTCATGTCTGTTGGCTATCGGTATGCCATCTTTGGAAAAATATATGTTCATATCTTCTGCCCATTTTTTAATTGGGTTATTTGTTTTTTTAGGGGGGTTTATAAGTTCTTTATATATTTTGGATACTAACCCTTTACTAGATAATGTCATTTACAAATATCTTTCCCCATTCCATAGGCTGCCTTTTAGTTTTGTTGATTGTTTCTTTGCTGTGCAGAAGCTTTTTATTTTGGTGTATTCCCAATAGTTTTTGTTTGTTTGTTTGTTTGTTTCCCTTGAAGGATGCCCATTATTATTATTTTTTTTTACTGAAAATTTGCATCTTTTATGTCTCTTCTCAGTGTTCTAATATCTTCATCCCTGCTGGGATTTCTTAGATAGTGTCAAGTTTCTATCGACCACACTAATTTCATTCCCTACAGTTTGCTTCTATTCATTAATCTCTTTCAGTTAATAATTCCATTTTGCTTTGATTTTTTTCTGTACTATCTGAGCACTTCCATCTATTTTTAATCTTTTCTCCTATCTTAATCGCATCCCTTTTCATCTTACTGTACATTGCTCCAGGCATGGTTTATTGTGGTGTCTACATTTTATTGAAGACACAAAGCAGCTTTAATTTTGTCATTTTTGCTTTTCACTTAACTGTGAGCCTATTGGGCAGTATAGCATCACAATGCAGTGAATAAATCAGTGACCAGTCAATGGAAATTGGGGGCATTGGTTCACATCTGTATGTCAAGGGTCTCACCAGCATCCCAGAGTCATTTCCAGAAACATTCAGAGGAGTTTTATTACCACTCTGATATTCCAGAAGGTCCACCAACATGTCACTGAAGGAAGGGTTTTCCTGTTAAGGAATCTGCAACACTTCTTCTATTCTTTACACCTCTGATCTCTTTGTCTCAAAATCTTTCTAGGTGGATCCTGAAATTCCAGACTGAGAGCCTTATACCTATTGATGTAGGAAGAGTGACGAAGTCCAAGACTGATGGAAATACATGGAAACTAAAGGTACTTTTATCTTTTGAAACTTACCCAGAAAGTTACCCTCTCGATGCCTCAGTTAAAATCTTGGACTATAAAGATAATGAGTTTCAAAGCAATATAGGTGCTCAATAAACACTTGGATGCAGATCAGATATAAGTAGGGATAGTAGACAAAAGAAAGAGCCTTCTAATTATTTTAAAAAGCTGAAAAACTTTATAAAGGAAAACAAATTATTTCATGGGGATAAGAAAAGACTGGAAGGGAATTTAACAATTAAAAATAAATGACTTATTCTTTTGTTTTTGCTTTTGAGCAAAAAAGGTAAAAAAATTGGATTAGAGAATGAAATATTTTGTTTACATATTACAACATGCTTTTTGATGTGTGGCTTTGGTTACATCTTTTAAATGAACAAGCGAGTGTCTAAATATCTCTAAGAATAGATGATTGTTGTGTTTATTATTGTCTATCTAAAGGTCAGTAATAACACCATAGGCAAACTGCTCCCAAGGCTCTCATTGTTTTTTTCACTTTTTTTTTTGAAATTTTATTTCATTTTTTTTTACTTTATAAAGTTTCATATTTTTTAACATATGCAATTAGTTTCCATCATTTACAATATAGTAGTTACTTGCAATGACACTCCAAACAGAAAAGCAAAGTAAAAAATCAAAACACCAACTTCTGTTTCATGTAATTAGACTTATACAGAAATTAGAAGGTTAAGTAACAACTAGTTAATCACCTAATTTCACAGCTATCTGAAGTGGTAATCCTTATATAGCAGCTTATCTATGATACATTCAAGATAAATGATACAATATATTACTTGTTCATAGGCTACAACACAGCCTGCTTAATACCTTTCCTTAAATTCTACCTC
>NC_043700.1:21216530-21270134 GCF_006229205.1 Suricata suricatta
AAAGCAAGCAGTTAGTAGTGCTTAAGAAAAATTGATTCAGTATCTAATGGATAGTTGATACCTGTCACAACACAGCATTTTATATACTGTTAAGTGAAACTGCAATACAATCTAAGTTTATTTTGGGAGTGTTTGCTGTATCATTGGATTTAATGAAATGTTTAGAGGTGCAGTAGGCATGACTTTGAGTAGATAATGAGAGAAAATGCAAAATGCTAATTGATTCATGATGTGGTTTCATCTTAGCTTGGGCAAACCATGCAGTATTTAATATATAGTAGCAGAATATTTACTATTGAAGTTTTTATCACTTTCTTAATTAAATATGCTATTTAGTATCTGGCTTTCTTACTTTCATATGATACTTTTGTCTGTGACATCAGCTGTTCATAGGCTCCCTGATATTTCTTCTTTTTATTAGTAAATATCCTCATTAAGTAATAGAAATCAGGGGACTTGGTTGACAGTACATCTTCCAGTTCCAAGGTTTCTTTAGGATTGTACCCAGCCTGTCTCCATCCTCTTCACACCCCGACCACAAAGCCGTGACCCAAGGTCCTGGTGCTTCATGTTGGAGATACATGGACTTTCCCCTTGATCCCACTGATAACAGTACTTATTTCTGGATAATCTAAAACTGTGCACATTATTCTGTGGCTAAAAGTAGTGTGACAAAACATAATGCTATGGATAGACTATTCCTAGTATTTTTCCAGGATGTATATTAACGTCACTAAAATAGAGTATCCCAATCCCAGCCCAACTAAAGTTAAGCTTATATTGAAATGATATTAAATTGAACTAAAGAACATCTGGAGTTTAATATCCAAATAGAATTAATGTACATTCAGAGACAGAACACTTTTAAATGCCTCATTGTGTATTCACTGTTTCATATCTAATAAGTCAGGGCAGTGTCTTGCCTAAAGAGTTTATCCCTGGAACCTTCACTCCCAGATAATCTGATGATGTAAAAACACCTTTTTTTTTGTGGCCAGTTACTCTCTTTCTATAAGGAAAAAAATCCATTTTGGAAGAAGTATATTTGGAAATATACACTTCCCTTTTTTGGTGTAAAATCTAGATAAATAATCATTTTAAATGATGGCATACGTCACCTTTTATATTGTACTTAACAACTGATGATAAATGGTGGCAGCAGGATTAAAGAGAAAAGATGTCTGGGGTGTCTGGGTGGCTCCGTTGGTTGAGCGGCTGACTTTGGCTCAGGTCATGATCTCGTGGTTTGTGAGTTTGGACTCCACTTTGGGTTCTGGCCTGACGGCTTAGAGCCTGGAGCCTGCTTCAGATTCTGTGTCTCCTCTCTCTGCTCCTCCCTTGCTTATGCTCTGTCTGTCTCTCTCTCAAAAATAAACATTAAATTTTTTTTTAAAGAAGAAAGATGCTAGAATTTACGAAAATCCTTGTTAACGGTTTGCTTTTTTGAGTCAGGCTTGAATTTTAGTTCCCTTGCATAGTGGATGCTAATTAGTTGAAAACACCTAATGTTAAACTCCAAAGCTGTTTGCCTGTCTTCTTGTCTGTTATTTCCAGGACCCTACAAAGACATAATTATTGGGGAAATGATATGTTACTTTTAATACTTTCTCACTTTATGTTGTTACTTTTGTACTGATTATAGTTTCCAGAATGAACATAGTAAATCTAGTCCTTAGGAAAGTCAGGTGGAGGTGCGCCTGGGTGGCTCAGTCGGTTAAGCATCCGGCTTCGGCTCAGGTCATGATCTCATGGTTCATGGGTTCGAGCCCCTTGTCGGGCTCTGTGCTGACAGCTAGCTCAGAGCCTGGAGCCTGCTTCAGATTCTATGTCTCCCTCTCTCTCTGACCCTCCCCTGCTCATGCTGTCTCTGTCTCTCAAAAAATAAAATAAATAAAAAACATTAAAAAAAGAAAAGGAAGGTCAGGGGGAAGCAGCAGCTTTGGTCCCTGAAAAGCAACTCCTGATTAGTTGAAAGCAAAGGTGGTTCTGCCTGACCATAGGGGGTCAGAATCTGTGATGTGAGGAGAGGCAAGAAGAGTGAGATGATGTTCTTCAATGCTCTTCTCATCTCAAAGATGGAGGCGTAGATTCTTTGGTCATTTTGAATCTGATCCACCCACCCTCAATGTATGCTAATTCCTCGAAGAAAATGACACAACTGTATATGAATAGTCTTGATTGTTAAGAACCCTTAGGAATTTATACTTTTCATGTGTTTATGTATATGTATGTGGTATTTTAAAAGGGAATTTCAAGGAGAAGGAAAGAGGATGAATCAGGAACAGTTAATGAATAGGCATCACAGTTCATCAATTTTTGAGCGTTTTTTTCTTTATGCCTTAGATAAAGTTATACTTGGCTTATTAACTATATGAAGCTGTAAGGATCAAATGAGCTAATTAATGTGAAAACTTTCTATAAGTAAAGATGCCATATAAAAATTTACATACTTTATATTTGTTTGAGATCTCCAACTATGTATTTCTTCTTTGATCCCCTAACATTAACAGAGTGCAAAATTGAATTATATTTTCAAGCTTATATTTAAAGCAGAATACATAAAGATGTCTGTCTTCTGCCCATGAACTTGTGCGCACTGGCACCAAGATCTGATAAAATAAAATCTCCCTTTACGAGCAATTATGACTGAGGTAAAGGAAATGTAAACTAGAGGAAACTCATAAAGGCAAGTTATATGTTCTTCATCTTTGGGAACGCTTGATAACACCACTCACCTCCAAAAGGGGGTGAAGGTAATGAAGATAGTTTGAATTTTCTGGGGTGTTGGTGTACTTTCTCTGACTGTTAGTTTTATATAACTGGAAGTCGAGATGTCAAACAGCAGTTGATTCTTCCAGTTCCAGTTTCTAAGGGCTGGGAAAGTTCTCCTTTTGTGCCTTCTACTCTTCAATGAAACCTAAACAAAGGAATGTATAAAAATCACTTTCTAGATTTCCCAACCTGTCTGCAGTAGGTATAGTGTCAACTACTTTAAAGGCAGACACAGCAAAGCTCAGAAGTTAAATGATTTTTTAATGAACATAAAAATACAACATATTACACTTCAGTCTCAAGATTTTTTTTCCATCTTGTTCCTCTGCCTTTTTCACATAATAGTAAAAGCTGTTGTCTTACAGAGATTTATAGACTCCTTATAGAACATATCAGTTAAATGATTACAGTTGGTCCTTGAAACATGGGTTTACACAGTCTGCTGATGTGTAAATGTCTTCAATGAATAGTCTTGCTAATGTATTTTCTCTTGTGATTTTAACTTTCCCCCCCATCTTTATTGTAAGAACACAGTACATAATACATAAACATTCAATATATGTTCATTGATATCCAGTAAGGGTTCAGGTCAGCAGTAGGCTATTAGTAGTTAATTTGGGGGGAGTCAAAGTTATATGCAGATTTTCAGCTGTGTAGAGTCGGCACGCCAACCCTCCTCTTGCTCAAGGGCCAATGTCCAAAAAAAGGTTTTAAAATACTAAGTATTTTGCAATGGTAGAATGTAAAATCGTTTGTGAAGTTACATTAAAAAGATGTTATATCTCATTGCCAATTATAGATAATAAGAATGAGGCAAAAATGTCCAAATGTTAAAAATTGATGAGATCTAAGAATTGATTTAAAACAATGATTCTAAATTTTAAAATTTCATAAACACTAACGCCTGGTAATACAGAGAAGTCAGTTTGAAAAGCTAACTATGTTGAAACTTACAAATTGGAATAACTGTACATGAAAAATAAATCTAAGACCTTTCTTTTGAGATATAATAGGACTGGACTTGAAAAGCAGCATATTGACATGTCAAGTTTTGAAAAATGTTTCAAAAATTAGGTAGGTATCCTGCAGCCTTCTCTCCCAGAGGAATGGCAGGCCGCGTGTTCACGTATTAAGGATATTTGTCCTTTGATACAGAAATCTGAAACTATAGGCTAAACATAGTAATGTCTTCTTCCCTAAGGGTCACAGAAAAAAAGTGATCCTAGGTGACAGTGAAGCACCAGAAATTTAAAAAAAAAAACAAAAACACAACAACAAATAGGGATGAATCTTGTTTCATAATTGGCCAAAAAGCCACTGATAGAAAAGCAATCACCAGTTAAGATGTTCTTCAAGGCTACTGTCCTTTGCATAGTGATAGGCTCAAAGTACTTTACCACACAGAAACTGCTACGCATTTGAAAAGCAGTGACTTAGATAAGCACAGCTTTTCTGTATCTGAAACACCTACAGCAAAAGTTAAGAATTGAAAAACCATTGATTAATTTCATCCCCCATCATTTAATTGGATTTCTTTTTTCTGCATTGGTTTATCTTGGTTTTTGCTCATTTTCTCTTGCTTTCTGTACCAATCAATGTCTTTACTCCTACACGAAGGCACAATACAATGGGGAGAGACACATTCAGAGGTAATGACTCCCTTCTTTAGAAGGATTAAATGTTACCGTTCACCAATATAGGTATTCTACTTATTTGTGTGTGTGTGTGTGTGTGTGTGTGTGTGTGTGTGTGTGCATGTGCGCGTGCATGTATGGACTTTCATATACACATAGAACTTTTGTCACCTCAGAAGAAAATCCTGAACTCATGACATAGTCACTGCACATCCTCCTCCCTCTGACCCCTGGCAGCCACTCATCTGCTTTCTGTCTCTGGATTTTCCTATACTGGGTATTTCATATAAATGTAATCTTACTGTGGTAGAGTCCCTCCCTAAGGAATGTGGGGGAGGCCTCCTCAGAACAAAGAAAGGCAACTTGGCCCAATCAACTCCCATACATGTATGCATAGCTCTGCTGTTACTCTGTAGCTTGGACTGTGTCCAATAAGACTATATGTGTCACAATATGTGGGAGACAAAGAAGTAGAAATTTCAGAAAAGGCTACACCTGCTCTGCTTGGGGCTCAGCCTTTTTGGGGTCTTAGCCCACTGAACCTGTGTCAGCACAAATAAACCTGCTTTCTTTATTAAAAAAATTTTTTTTAAACATTTATTCATTTTTTGAGAGACAGAGAGAGTGAGTGGGATGGGGGCACAGAGAGAGGGAGACACAGAATCCAAAGCAGGATCAAGGCTCTGAGCTGACAGCACAGAGCCCAATGTGGGGCTCAAACTCATGGACATGAGATCTTGACCTGAGCCAAAGTCGGACACTTAACCAACTGAGCCACTCAGGCACCCCATAAAGATGCTTCCTTTAAAGAAGAGCCTCAGTGTCACATCTCTTGGTGAGACAATCCTGCTACATTACAATATGTGACATTTTCTGTCTGAATTCTGTCACTTAGCAGTTTCAAGATTCATACATGTTGTAACACGTATCAATAATTCATTCTTTTTATGGCTAGACAATGTTGCATTGTGTGGATACCCCTATTTTGTTTATTCATCAATCAGCCTATGACTATTGGAGTTGTTCCATGTGTTGACAATTATAAATAGTGCTGCTATATACAGTCATGTACACATTTTTGTTTGAACATCTGTTTTCAGTTTTGGGGGGTGTATACCTATGAGTGAAATTGCTGGGTTGTATGACAATTATATTTAATTCATTGAGAAAGCATTAAACTCTTTCCAAAGTAGTTTATTTACTTGACATTCTCATAAGCAGTGTGTAGGGTTCCCATTTCTCCCCATCTTTGAGGGCGTTTATTTTTCTTTTTAAATATTGTCCGTCTGGTGGAGGTGTAGTGTTTCACTGAGATTTTGAGTGGCATTTCCTGGGAACTACAGACAATAAGCATCTTGTCATGTGTGTGTTGGCCATTTGTATGTCTTTGCCCTCATATTTACTCAGATCCTTTGCCCACAGTATTGATTTTCTAGGGCTCCTGTAATAAAATGCCACAAACTGGATAACATAAAACAGGAATTTGTGGTCTCATGTCCCAAGGGCTAGAAGTCCAAAATCAAGAGGCAGGTAGGGCCACGTTCCCTCTGAACTCCTCAGGTGAATCTTGCCTTGTCCCTCCCTACATTCTGGTCATTTGCTAATGATCTTTGGCATTCAGAGCGTAATGCTGCATCACTCCCTTCCTCCATCATCTTAATGGAGTTCTCTTTTTATCTTCATAGGACAGCCTTTGTAAAAGGGTGCCGGTGATTTTAGAGTGAGTGTTTACCCTATTCCAGTATGACCTCATTTTAACTACCTCTACAACTCTGTTTCCAATTATGCCATTCTGAGGGACTGGTGTTAGGATTTCTTTTTTGTTTTTTTTACAAAAAAAAAAAAAAAGACTTTATTAGGCTGGGAGGGGAGGGTTCTCTGTTCTCTCACCTTCCCCTCTGCCTCCTCCCACATTTTGTCCTGCCTGGAAGCTACTTCCGGACTCCGGTAACAGGGCAGGACCTCCAGACACAGGAACAAAGGTGGGGCAGGGACAGGGTCAGGCCACGGCAAACAATGAAAGGATGGCTGTGGGTCCAAGGTCTTCCTCTTCCCTTCTGACTCCAAGGTAGGCAAGTCTGCCCGTCAGACATACAGGTCATCATCTGGGTGGTGTTAGGATTTCAATGTATCTTTTTTGGAGGACACAATTCAACCTGTACCTTTTTTTTTAACTTGGGACTTTTTGTTGAGTTATGAAAGTTATTTATACACTCTACATATCAGATATTGATCAGATTTGATTCACAACTATTTTCTCTATTTCTGTGGATTGTCTTTTCATTTTCTTGATAATGTCATTTGCACACAAATTTTTAATTTTGATAAAGTCCAATTTTGTTTTTTTGGTTTGTGCTTTTGGTTTCTTATCTAAGAAACCATTGCTAAATTCAAAGTCATGAAGATTTACACTTATGTTTACTTATAAGTGATTTAAGTTTTACTTGGAAGAGTTTTAAGGTTTAGCTCTTATATTTAGCTTTGATCCCTTTTGAGTTAATTTTCTGTATATGGTATAAGTGTCCAACTTTATTCTTCTGTATGTGGAAATCCAGTTGTCTCAGTATCATTTGTTGAAGAGACCATTCTTATTGAATAGTCTTGGCGCCTTTGTCAACAACAAAAAGATCAAGGATTATAGGTCCATTTCTGAGCTCTTGGTTCTTTTGCATTAATCTATTGTTGCAGACTCTAAGTCTGCAGTTCTCTCTTGTCCAACAAGAGAGCAGATGCAGAATTAAATACGAGAGAGGCTAATGTCCGGTAGGAGACCTGAGCCCCAAGTAAGGGTCCTTGCTCCATATTTATTAGGATCAGAAGACTTACAAAGGTGATGGATGTGAAGAAAGAGACAGTGAAACAGTGATCATTAAGTGTGTGAGAAAAAGGGGTTTTCAAAGATATGTCGTGTTCAGTTTGGGATCAATACAAAACAAAATCCCAGCGCCGAGCAGCAGATGGCTGTCTATGGCAGGCATCAGGCACCATCTGTTTATTTTAACTTGCCTAGGGGATAAGACCAATAGAGCATGCTGCCTCAGGGGCAACAAGGCACCTTTCTTTTGCTAATTAGCTATGGACAATTTCACCCTGTTTTGGTGCTCAGTTGCCCTGTTTACCTATTCTGGACGCTTTCATCCTAAGCCTTGTTAACCCATTGGTGCAAGCTCAGGAAATTCCTAAGCTTATTCCCCACAATCTATATGTTTATCGTTATGCCAGTGCCTAATGGTTGGGAACCTATAGTTGTCAATACCAGTGTTCTCATTGCTGTGGCATTAAAGAAAGTTTTAAAATTGGGACATGAGAATCTTCCACCTTTGGTCCTCTCTTTCAATATTGTTTGGACTGTTTAGGACCTCTTGCAATTCCATCTGAGTTTTACCATCAGTTTGCTATTTTTTCAAAATAAACCTATGGATTTTAATAGGCATTGTATTGAATCTTCAGGTTGCTTTCGGGAGTATTATACCATTTTAAAAATAATGACTCTTCCAATACGTAAGCACAGGGTGCCTTCCCATTTATTTAGGTCTTCCTTGCCCTCTTTCCGCAATGTTTTATATTTTCAATTTTTTAATAAATAAAATTTGTTCCAAAGTATATTACTCTTTTTGATCCTATTCTAAATGGAATTGTTTTACTAATTTCCTTTCTTTTTGTTCACTGTTAGTGTATTAAAATCCAACATGTTGAGCATAGATCCTGCATCTGTGGTGAACTTATTTATTCTAATGGTTTCTTTTAAATTCTCTAGGATGTTTAATAGTGATCATTTTATATCTTCATTTTGAATTTTTTTGTCTTTTATTTTTCTTGATGGATAGTCTTGTTAGAACATGTACAATGTTGAGTAGAAGTGGGAAAAGGCTATCTTTTCATATCCCTCAGGGGGAAAGATATCTTTCAACATTGGGTATGACCATAGCTGGCATTTCTTGAAAGTGTCTTATATCAAGTCAAGGAGGTTGTCTTCTAACTTCTAGTTTGTTAAATCTTTTTTTTGGAATATAAATGGGTATTGCCTAATTCTTTTTCTGCATGAACAAATAAGATTAGCTTATTTGTTATAAATAAGCTCTTCCCTCTTCATTCTGACAATAGGTGTTTTATATTGATTGCTTTATTGTTATTATTAATTTAACCTGTATTTATTTTGAGAGAGAGACTAAGCATAAGCAGGGTAGGGGCAGAGAAAGAGAGAGAGGGAGCCACACAATCTGAAGCAGGCTCTAGGCTCCAGAGCTGCCAGCACAGACCCAGTGTGGGTCTCAAACCCATGAGCCATGAAATCATGACACTCAAGTTGAAGTCAGACTCAACCAACTGAGCCATCCAGGTGCCCGTAATTTTTTTTTTCATGTTTAATCACTCTGACACTCCTGGAATAAATACTACTTGGTCATGCTGTACAAAACGTTTAATATTCAACTGAATTAGGTTTAGTAGAATTTTTTTTTTTGGAGTATGTATAGTCCTAAAGGTTACTGCTCTGTGATTCTATGTTCAATGTCTTTGATGTTGATATCAGGGTAATACTGGTAATGTAGAACTAGTTAGGAAGTGCTTACCTCTCTCCTTTTTTTTTTTTTTTTTTGAAAAGTTTAAAAAGGATTGGTGACCAATCTTTAAAAATTTGGTAGAATTTACTGATGAAGTTGTCATGTATTGGGTTTTTATGTATTGGGAGGTTTCTGAAAACTGATTTCATTTTGTGTTATAGGTCTGTTATGACTTTATCCACTTTGTTCAGTTTTGGTAGTTCTATATTCCTAGCATTTGTCTCTGTCATCCAGGTTATGTAATTTGTTGTTGGAGACTTACTTATAATATTCTTTTGGGTTGGATTTCTATTTTTAATTGAAGTGGACATAAAATATATTTTAGGTACATAACATAGTGATTTGACAATTATATGTTACAAAATGCTCCCTACAATAAGTGTAGTCACCATATAAAATTATGTCATTGACTGTATTTCATATGCTGCAGTTTTTATCCCCATGGCAGATTGTATTTTATAACTGTAAGTTTGTACCTCTTAGTCCCCTTCACCGATTTTTCCCTGCTCTAGCAACCATCAATTTCTTTCTTGTTCGATTTTATTCTTTTCTTTTTTTTTTGTTATTTATTCATTTGTCTTCTTTAGATTCCATATATAAGTGGAATCATACAGTATTTATCTATGACTGACTTATTTCACTTAGCATGATCCCCTCTAGGTTCACCCATATTGTTGGAGATGTTAAGATTGCATTCTTATTAGTTTTTCTTTTCCATTCATTTTTTATTTTTTAATTTTAGTATAATTAACATATAGTGTTATATTAGTTTCTGTACTTCAAATTCTATACATTACACAGTGTTGGTTACAATAAGTATACTACTGATTCTCTTTGTCTGTTTCACCCATCCCTCTACCATTGTTCTCTGGTTTTTTTTCGTCTCTTTTTACCTTTGTTTATTGGTTTTGTTTCTTAAACTCCGCATGTGTAAAATTATATGGTATTTGCTTTCTCTGACTTATTTTACTTAGCATTATACCTTCTAAATCCATCCATGTCGTTGCAAATGGCAAGATTTTATTCCTTTTGTGGCTGAATAATATTCCATTGTATATGTATACCGCTTCATCTTCATCCATTCATCTATCAACAGACACTTGGGTTGCTTTCATACCTTGGGTACTGTAAATACTGCAATAAACACAGAGGTGTGTATATCTTTTCAAATTAGTGTTTTGTGTTCTTTGGGTAAACACCCAGTAGTGGAATCTCTGGATCATATAGTAGTTCTGTTTTTAATTTTTTGAGAAACTTCCACATTGTTTTCCGCCCCAGCTTGCATTCCCACCACCAGTGCAGTGCGGTTCCTTTTTCTCCACATCCTTGCTGACACTTGTTTCTTATGGTATTGATTTTAGCCATTTTGACACATGTGTGGTGACATCTCACTGTGGTTTTGATTTGCATTTCCCTGATGATGAATGACGTTTAGCATTTTCCTGTATACCCACTTTGGAAAAATGTCTGTTCATGTTTCTCCGTTTTTAATTGGATGTGAGGTTTTGTTTTGTTTTGGTGTTGAGCTGTATAAGTTCTGTATATACTTTGGATATTAACCCCTTATCAGATGTATCACTTGCAAATACCTTCTCCCATTCAGTAGGTTGCCTTTTTGTTTTGTGGATTATTTCCTTTGCTCTGCAAAAGCTTTTGTTTTGGTGTAGTTCTAGTACTTTATTTTTGCTTTTGTTTTCCTTGCCTTAGGAGATATATCTAGAAGAATGTCGTTATGACCAATGTCAGTAATTACTGCCTAGGCTTTCTTCTAGATTTTTATGGTTTCAGGTCTAACATCTTAGTCCACTTTGAGATTCTTTTTGTGTATGGCATAAAAAACTAGTCCAGTTTCATTCTTTTGCTTATAGCTGTCCAGTATCCTCTACACTAGTTGCTAAAGAGACTGTCTTTTTCCCTCTGAATATTCTAGTTTCCTCGGTCTTAGATTAATTGACCGTATTATTGTGGGTTTGTTTCTGGGCTTTCTGTTCTGTTCCATTCACCTGTGTGTCTAATGTTATGCCACAACTATACTATGTTGATTACTATAGCTTTGTAGTGTATCTTCAAATCTGGTATTATGATGCCTCCAGTTTTATTTTTTGTTTTCAAGTTTGCTTTGGTTATTTGGGGTCCTTGGTGTTTCCATACAAATTTTAGGACTATTTGTTCAACTTTTGTGAAAAACACTGTTTGTATTTTGATAGGGGTTGCATTAAATTTGTAGATTGCTTTGGGTAGTGTGGGCAGTTTAACAATAGTTGTTCTAATCCATAAGCATGGAATGTCTTTCCATTTTTTATGTCATGATCTTCAATTTCTCTCACCAGTGTTCTATAATTTTAAGATTACTGTTCTTTTAACTCCTTGGTTAAATTTATTCCTAGATATTTCATCAGTTCTTTTGCAAATTATAAATGGGATTGTTAATTTCTATTTCTTCTGCTTCATTATTAGTGTACAGAAATGCAACAAGTTTTGTATTTTCATTTTGTATCCTGCAGTCTAACTGAATTGATTTATCAGTTCTAGTAGTTTTTTGGTGGAGTCTTTACGGTTTTCTGTATATAGTATCATGTCATATGCAAATAGTGACAATTTTATTTCTTTACCAACTTGGTGGGTCTGAGTGGACATTCATTATTGTGTGTGATGTCAGCTGTGACTTTTTTTTTATGTATGGGCTTCATTATGTTGATATATATTCACTCTAAACCAACTTTCCTAAGGCGTTTTATCATGAATGGATGTTGTAATTTGTCAAATGCTTTTTCTGCATCTATTGAAATGATTTTATGGTTTTTATTCTTCCTCTTACAGATGTGATGTATCATGTTCATTGATTTGTGAACACTGAACCCCCATTGTATCCCAGGAAGAAATCCCACCTGATCATGATGAATGATTTTTTTTTTTAATATATTGCTGGATTTGGTTTGCTAGTATTTTGTTGAAGATTTTTGTATCTTTGTTCATCAGCGGTAATGGTCTGTAGTTCTTTTTGTGGTATCTTTATCTGGTTTTGGTATGTGGGTAATGTAGGCCTCAGAATGAATTAGGAATTTTTCTTTCCTTTTGAAATACTTTGAGAATAAATATTAACTCTCCTTTATAATGTTTGTTAGAATTCACCTAGGAAGCTGTCTGGTCCCTGGATTTCTGTTTGTTGGGAAATTTTTATTGTTTTTCTTTTGTTTTTATTCAATATCCTTGCTAGTAATTGGTCTGTTCAAATTTCCTATTGCTTGCTTCCTGCTTCAGTTTTTGTAGTTTATATGTTTCTAAAAATTTATCCATTTCTTCTAGGTTGTCCAATTTGTTGGCATATAATTTTTCATAGTAGTCTCTTACAATTGTTTGGATTTTTGTGGTGTTGGTTATTTCTCCTCTTTCATTTGGGAATTTGTTTATTTGAACCCTTTCCCTGAGTCTGGCTAGAGCTTTATCAGTTTCATTGATTTTTTTTGTTTGTTTTTGGTTTTTTTTGCCCCCCAAAGAATCATTGGTTTCATTGATCTGGGGTTTTTTTTGTTTTTTGCTTGTTTGCTTATTGTTTATTTCTGGTCTAATCTTGTATTCTTTCTTCTGCTGGTTTTGAGTTTTGTTTATTCTTCTTTTTGTAGTTCTATTAAGTGTAAAGTTAAATTGAGATTTTTCTTGCTTCTTGAGTTAGACCTATATTGCAATAAACTTTCCCCTTAGGACAATTTTTGCTGCATCCCAAAGATTTTGGACTGTTATGTGTTGGGAGCTGCTGAGTTTAGGCTGCCTCAGGCAAGGACATATCGCTCTCTAGGGAGCAACCAAAAAAACAAGATTTACATCTGGAGGCTAGGAGAGTGCATTTCCTGGTCCAGGATTCGGAAACAGACGAAAAAAGTCAAAATGAACAAAAGATCAAAGCGCATTCGGGTTTATGCAGCGCTAATCTTCCCCTGCCCATTATTGCGGACAAAAGTCTGGGCACTTCCTTTGATGCTGTGTTCGGAGTTTCAGTTTCAGTTTCTCCTTTCTCTAATAATCATTTGACTCTGTTACCTGGCAACCAACCTGGGTCAGTTTCCCGCCCCTAATCCTATATAGGTTTGATTCTTTTTCAATAAACGGAGGCTTGATCAGAAATCGCTTGACTTGCCTCACTCCCTGCGTCTCCCTCCTGCCCTGTTTCTCTCTCCCTCCCTCAGGAATGGACCCGCAAGGATTTACCGCCCCACAGGCCGGGGCGAGGGACACGACAAATGGCCCCCCAAACGTGGAGCGAGTGACGGGAACACGACAGTTATGTTTTCTTTTTCATTTGTTTCCATGTAGTTTTTATTTCTTCTTTGGTTTCCTGGTTGACTCATTCATGGTTTAGTAGCATGTTATTTAGCCTCCTTGTATTTGTGGTCTTTCCAGACTTTTTCTTGTAGTTGATTGCTAGTTTCATAGTGTTATGGTCAGAAATGATGGATGGTATGACTAGTTTTTTTTAATTTGTGGAATCTTGTTTTGTGGTCTAACATAGAATCTATTCTGGAAATGTTCCATATGCACCTGAATGTGTATTCTGCATTTTGGGGATAGAATGCTCTGAATATATTTTAGATCCATATGGTCCAATACGTCATTCAAAGTTACTGTCTCCTTGTTAATTTTTTGTTTGTTTGGGTGATCTGTCCATTGACGTAAGTGGGGTGTTAAAAGTCCCTTATTATGTATTACTGTTGATTACTTCCTTTATGTTTATTATTGCTTTATGTATTTGGGTGATTCCATGTTGGGTGCATAAATATTTACAAGTATTGTATCTTGTTGGATTGTTCCCCTTATGATTATATAATGTCCTTGGTTTCTTACTACAGCCTTTGTATAAAGTCTATTATGTCTGCTACAAGTTCTGCTCTACTAATGTGGATGTTGCATAGGTGTATTCATGGGACAAGGTGAACTTATGATCCTCTTACTTCCCATCTGCCCCAGGTCTGATTTCATTCTTTTTTAGATAGTCTAAATAAAAATGCTGCATTGAGTATATATACCACCTCTTCTTTATCCATTCATCTATTGATAAACATTCAAGTTGTTTCCATATCTTGGCTCTTGTAAATAATGCTGCTGTAAACAAAGGTGTGCATATATCTTTTCAAATTAATGATTTCATTTTCTTTGGGTAAATACTCAGAAATGAAATTACTATATTGTATGGTGTATCTATTTTTAATCTTCTGAGAAATTTCCATATTGTTTTTCCATAGTGACTGCACCAATTTACATTCTAACAGTGCACAAGAGTTCCTTTTTCTCTATATCCTCACCAACACTGGTTATTTCCTGGATTTTTGATAATAGTCATCCTGACAGGTGTAAGACAGTATTTCATTGTGGTTTTAATTTGCTTTCCCTGATCTTGAGAATCTTTTTATGTGCCATTCATCTGTATGTCTTTGGTAAAATGTTTATTCAGGTACTCTGCCCATTTTGGGTAAATTTTTCTTTTGGTATTAATTTGAATAAGTTCTTCAAATATTCAGAATGTTAACTATTTATTAGATATATCACTTGTAAATATCTGTTCCCATTTACTGAGTTGATTTTTTTGTTTTGCTGGTTTCCTTCACTGTTAAAGGTAGATGATGTAGTCATCGATTATTATTTTTTGCTTTTTGTTTTCCAAGTCTGGGGAGACAGATCCAGAAAAAATTGCTGAGGCTGATGATGATTAGGAGTTTACTGCTTATGTGTTCTTCTAGAAGTTTGATGGTTTCAGGTCTCACATTTAAGTCCTTACTCCATCTTGAGTTCTATTTTTGAATATAGGATAAGAAAAGGGTCCAGTTTCATTCTTTTAAATGTAGCTATCCAGTGTTTCCAACACCATTTATTGAAGAGATGGTCTTTTCCGACTCTAAATTCTTTCCTCCTGTATTGAAGATTTATTGTCCATGTAAGTGTGACTTCATTTTTGAGTGTTATATTGTTTCATTGTTCTGTCTATGTGCCAGTAACAGACTCTTTTGATAACTATAGCTTGGTAGTATAAAGTGAGAGATTGTGACACCTTTAGCTTGTTTTATTTTAATCCCCCCCCACTCCTAACAGTGCCTTTTCTGTTTCAGGTCTTTTGTGATTTTATATAAATTTTACAATTATGTATTTGAATTTTGTTGAAAAATGCTACTGGTATTTTGATAGGGATTACATTGAATTTGCATGTTGCTTTGGGTATTATAGTCATTTTAACAGTATTCTTCCAATCCAGGAGCATGGTATATTTTTCAGTGTGTGTGCGTGTGTGGTCTTTAAATTTTTTTTTTATCATTGTCTTATAGTTTTTAGAGTATAGGTCTTTCACTTCTTCGGTTAAATTTATCTCTAGGCATTTAATTCTTTTTCATGCGATTGTAAGTGGAGTTGTTTTTTAAATTTCTTTTCCTGCTAGTTCATAATTAGTGTATAGAAATGCAGCAGATTTCTGTGTACTAATTTTCTGTCCTGCAATTTTGCAAAGTTGATTTCTTAGTTCTATAGTTTTTGGTACAGTCTTTAGGGTTTTTAATGAATGGGATCCTGTCATATGCAAATAGTGACTGTCTTACCTCTTCCTTCCCAATTTGGGTGACTTTTTTCTATTTGGTGTTGCTAAGACTTCCAATTCTATGTTGGATAAATTGGTGAGAGTGCACTTATCTTAATTTTGTTCCTAGATAATGAAAATGTGTTCACATTTCTATTTATTGCTGATTCAGTCTTGGAAGATTATGTTTCTAAGGAACATATCCTTATCTTGTTCCTGATCTCAGAGCAAAAGCTGTCAACTTTTTCTCACTAAATATTTTTAGTTGTAGACTGTCACATATTATTTTGATGTATGTTCCCTCAATACCTGCTTGGTTGAGTTTTTTTCATGCATGGATGTTGAATTTTGTTAAATGATTTTTCTGCATCTGTTGAGATAATCACATGATCTTTTTAAATCCTTCATTTCACTAATGTAGTGTATCATATTGATTGGGAGTTTGAACCATGCTTGCATCCCTAAATTATATCTATTGATTATGGTTATGGTGAACAATGATTTTCATGTATCATTAAATTTTGTTTACTAATAATTAATTGAATTTTAGCACCTAAAATCCATTAGGGATACTGGCCTATAACTCGTTTTTGTTTGTTTGTGTTTGTTTGGTAGTGTCCTTGTCTGGTTTTGGTATTAGAGCAATAGTGGCCTCATAAAATGAAGGTGAAAGCAATTCTTCTATTTTCTTTAAAGAGAAGCTCAGTTTGACAAGGATAGGCATTAACTCTTCTTTAAATATTTTATAGAATTTATCTGTGAGGACATATGATCTTAAACTTTTGTTTATGGAGAATTTTTTGATTGATTTGATTTTGTTAGTAGTAATTGGTCTGTATAGATTTTCTATTTCTTCTTGATTCAGTCTGGGAAGATTATATGTTTATAGTAATTGACTCATTTCTTCTAGGTTTTCCAATGTGTTGGCACACGGGTTTTTAGAGGAATTGGTTATAACTCTTTATATTTCCGTAGTGTAGGTTGTAACTTCTCTTTGATTTCTGATTTGCGTCCTCTCCTATTTTTCTTGATGAATCTGGCTAAAGGCTTATTACTTTTTCTTTTTAAGTAACTAGCTTTCAGTTTCATTGATTCTGTTTTCTCTTCTTTTGTAGTCTCTATTTCATTTATTTCCACTCTAATATTTTCTTCCTTATACTAACGTTTGGGGTGTTCTTTTTCTTATTCCTTAAGGTGCAAGGGTATTGTTCATTGAGAGTTTTCTTATTTCTTGAGGTACGCCTATATCATTATACGTTCTCTGAGAACTGTTTTTGTTGCATTCCAAAGATTTTGAACATTTTCATTTGTATTCAGTTAATTTTTAATTGTTATTATTATTATTATTATTATTTTTTGCTTTCTTTGACCTGGTTGTTTAGTAGAATGTTTAGCCTTCATGTGTTTTGTTTGTTTACCCCAGTATCTTTCTTGTAATTCTAGTTTCATAGTGTTGTGTTGTGGTCAGAATAGATACTTGATATAATTTCAGCCTCTTGAATTTATTGAAACTTGTTTTGTGGCCTAAGTGTCTATCCTGAAGATAGCTCCATGTGTACTTGAAAAGAATGTACATTCTGTTTTTTGAATCAAATGTTCCATACATATCTATTAAGTCCATCCAGTCTAATGTGTCACTGAACACCAGTTTCCTTACTGATTTTCTGTCTGGATGCTGTATCTCTCATTGGTCTACGTGGGTTGCTAAAGCTCTCTACTTTTAGTATATTACTGTGAATTTTTCTCTTTACATCTGTTAATGTTTGCTTTATACATTTAGATAATCCTACGGTGGGTGCATAGGTATTAACGATTGTTATATCCCATTGTTGAACTGGTCCCTTTAGCATTATATAAAGCCCTGTCTCTTATTATAGTCTGTTTTAAAGTCTGATTTATCTGATATAAGTACTGGTATCTGTTTTTGTTTTTTACATTTTGCTTCCATTTATATGGACTCTTTCAGTGTGTTTCTTTAGTACTCAAGCGAGTCTTTTTAAGGCAGCATGTTGGGTTTTTTGTTTTGTTTTGATCTTTCATGCCCCCTATGTCTTCTGATTAAATGTAAATGGACTTAATGCTTCCAATTATTGATAGCTATGTACCTACTGCCATTTTGATAACTGTTTTCTGGTTGTTTTTATTATCAACTGTTCTTTCTTCTCCAACTCTCATGTGATTTGATACCTTTAGTGATTTGCTTGATTCCTTTCTCTTTAATTTTTTGTGTGTCTCTTACAGGTTTTTGGTTTCTGGTTAATGTAAGGTTCATAAATAATTTCTTATGTATGTGTGGGTCTCTGTTAAATTGGGTCAGTTGGCTTTGAACATATTCTAAAAGACTGTATTTTTACTCCTTGCACCCTACCAGTTAAAAAAATATGACATATTTTATGTCTATTTTGTGTATCTTTTAACTAATTTTTGTAGATAAAATTGATTTTAATGTTTCTATCTTTTAACCTTTATACTAGCTTTGTAAGTATTTGATTTGATCTATTACCTTTACTGTGTATTTATCAGTGACATTTTCCTCTCTCATAATTTTCTCCTAGTTATGGCCTTTTCTACTTAGTCGTTTCAACATTTCTTGTAAGGCCAGTGTGGTGGTGATGAACCCCTTTAGCTTTTTTTCTTCGAAATTCTTTCTCCCCTCCAAATCTGAATGATAACCTTGCTGGGTAGGATATTCTTGATGGTATGCTTTTTTACTTTTAGCACTTTGAATATATCCTACCGCTCTTTTCTGGACTGCAAAGTTTCTGCTGAAAAATCTGTTGATAGCCTTATAAAGAGTTTCCATTGTATGTACCTGTTTGCTTTTCTCATGTTGCTTTTGAGATACTCTTTATTAGTTTTTGACTTTATCATATGTCCTGGTGTGGGCCTCCACATATTTATGTTGTTTGCAGTTCCGTTTTTCCTGGACCTGGATGTCTGATCCCTTCCCCAAGCTAGAAAATTTTTCAAGTATTATTTCTTAAAGTTAATTTTTTGCCCCTTTCTCTCTTTCTCCTCCTTTAGGGGTCCCATAATGCAAATAGTAGCATACTTGATGTTCCTGCAGATTCCACATCATATTCTTATTTTTAAAATACCTTTTTCTTGCTATTCAGGTTGGGTTCTTTCCATTACCCTGCATTCCAGATCCCTGATTTGTATTTCTGTATCAACTCTACTATTGATTCCCCCTAGTATATATATTTTTGTTATTGTATTCTTCAGCTCTGTTTGGCTTTTGTATTTTCTTGGTTGAAGTTCTCACTCATTCTCAAGCCTTATATCTTTATGACCATTACTTGCAACTCTTAATCATATTGTTTCATTTAGGAGTTTTTTGGAGATTTTTGTCTTGTTCTTTTGTTTGGAACATATTCTTCTGTCTTCTCATTTTGTCTGTCTCTGTTTCTATGCTTTATGGAGGTCAGCTACACTTTCTGGTCTTGAAGGTAGTGGCCTTATGTAGAAAGCATCCTGTAGGGCTCAGCAGGCATCTCGTAGGGCCCCGCCTGTTAAGACAGGTCACACTGCTGTGTGAGCGCTGGTGGCTAAGGGTGGCTTCCTCTTCCCCGGGGCAGGAGCTGCTCTGGAGGGGCGCTGGCCCTTGTGGGGGCTGCCTGCCGGCTGTGTTGGGGTGGTGGTTGCTTTCAGGAGAATGCCACTTCTGATGGCATTTAGGTGGCTCTTCCCCACTGATTTGCAGAAGTCCCAGAGCTAAGCCGTGCTGTTACAAGAGCTTAGCTTCCCAGTGCGGGTACCCAGGTCTGGGGATACCCCACATGGGACTCAATCCCATTGTTCCTCATGGAGGACCTCCATACCTATCTATGCCTCCTGCTTGTGGGCTCCCACTGTGTCACTGTCTTTTTTTTTTTTTTTTTGTCATTTTCACTAGATCACTCTCAAAATGAATTGCATTATATGTAGGTGAAGCCTTGATTTGTCTGTAAGAAGAGGTGAGCCCAGGATCTTCCTACAATATCATTTTCCAAAAATCTTTCTATAAAACTTTTTGATAAACCTTTTTATTTCTGTAAGATAGGTGTTAATGTTCCTTCTAATTTCAGAAGCTTGAGAACTATTATTGTTTTTCTTAATACAGCTAAAATCTTGTCAGTTTTGTTGCTCTTTTCAAAAAAGTTTTGGTTTGACTTCTTTTTCATTGAAAATACATTTTAATGTTTATTTATGGGGGAGGGGGAAGGGAGAGAAGGAGCAGGGGAGGAATGGCCAGAGAGAGGGAGACACAGAATCTGAAGCAGACTTCCACGCTTTGAGTTGTCAACACAGAGCCTACAGGGGGCTTGAACTCCCAAACTGCAAGATCATGACTTGAGCCAAAGTCTGGCACTTAACTGACAGAGCCACCCAGGCACCCCTGGATTGGCTTTTTCTATTGTTTCTCTATCTATAGCTTGTTAGGTCTCCTCTAATCGTTATAATTGCCTTCATTCTGCTACCTTTGGGTTTAGACTCCTTTTCTTTTCCTAGTTCCTTAAGGTATAAAGTAAGGGTATTGATTCAAGATTTCTTGTGGTATGTAATTTTATATATTTATATACTTTAAAAATCCTTTTGACAAATCTCCCCTTTTAGTTGGAATGCTAAATGCATTTATATTTAAACAAATTATTCATAAGGCTGTCATTCTACACTTTGTTTTCTATGTGTTACATACTCAATTCTTCCTTTACTATCTTGTGGTTTATGTTAACTTATAACCATCTAGTTGGAATAGCTTACATTCAGTAGCGTGTAAGTTCTGCTCCTACAGTTCTTTCCATTTGTTTTTATGAGGTTATTGCCAAATTACATTTCATGCCTTGTGTTGGATTTGTGTTGAGTCCCTCAAGTGACTTTTTCAACTCACTTACAAAGGTTTTTCAGCTTTAGAACTTGTATTTGACTCCATTTGTAATTTCTATTTCTTCACTGAAATTCTCTAATTGGTGAAACCTTCTTCATCTGGTTTCCTTTAGTTCCTTGGTCTATGGTTTCCTTTAGCTCTTTGACTAAAGACCATTAAAGTCTCGAGGAAGTTGAATTTCTGCTTAAAGGCCAGTGTCTGTTAACTTCTTTTCCTGTGTAGAGGCTGCACTTTCTACTTCCTTTGAATGGTTTCCATGCTGGTCATTCTAAATATTTTAACGCAGCAACTCTAGAAATTGGATTCTGCTCCCTCTCCAGAACGAGTTTTTGTTGCTTGCTATAAGTTTTGTAGTTAGTGGTTTTTCAAAACTGTTTTTGTACAAATTACGTTCTTTGTCAGATGTGGTCTGTGAGGTTTGTATTTCATTGGTTTAGTGGTCAACTAATGGTTTGACAGAGGTGTTCTTAGGGACCTGCAGACCGAAGAAACAAAAGTAACTAGTCCCCTGGGCTTTTGCAGACTTTAAGGGCACCCCTTCCGCACTCACCCAGGGAGTTGACAACTCTGCTCGAGCCTTCCAGTCTTGCTCAGCTCGTGTAAACATAAGCAAGAGGTAAAAGCTCAGGTCTTCCCAGACCTTTAGTGAGGGTGCACCCAGGTCTGGGTTTGGGCGTGGGGCCAAAGCCTTTATTCCCCAAAGTACTTCACTCTCCCACTCTTCCTTCCATTCAGGCCTTCAGCCCGGTGTCCATTGTCGGTCACAACTGTTAACTTTAGCCTCAGGCAGGAGCACGTTCATTTCATTTCCGTTTCAGTGTTTCTAAGAAACACCCTAGGAGCCACTTTTTCACCCTGAGGAATTTGAGTTGGTGAAACAAAGACAAACCCCTAACCTGAATTCTCCCAGTAATCGCAGGTCAAACAGGATTCCTTGGGAACAGGGGCATTCTGCCTCCTCTACAGTCAGGTACACAGGCTGCCGTTTTCAAGACCACTGCGGGGAGACTAAGATAAAATGCCACTAAACTAGACATCTGAGTTTCAGTCCTACGTGGTTTAAGCATTCGTGTGGTTGCTGTAAACCCTTCACGATCTGTCAGACTTCAAATAATATTGAGATACACTGCCAGTTTTCCTGGTGTTTCTGCGGAGGGCACGAGTCCTTAAGAGGTCTTCATTTTGCCATTTCCGTTGCAAAATGTGTATACTTAATTTTTAACAGAATTAACATACTGACATACGACATGATTTTCCTGTTACAGTCCGAATGTGTGAGGCTTTGTAAAAGCTCTGTTTATACTTGAGACGGTTACATATAAAAACATACTATATATATATACATATATATGTATATATATATGTATGCACACACATATGTATATTCAGACTTAAGTAGATTAAACAAGGAGTATGGAAAGATTCATAAGTGACATATGGTCATGAATTAAATAAAGGAATTTAGAGGCTAATATGAACATATTTGTACCATTTTAGTATGACTACTATGTTCACCCTTTTCCTACTAGAAAAATTCTATTAGATAAATTATGGGTTTAGACCCAGTATAGCTTCTTGCTAGAGTATGAAAAACCTCTCATTTTAATATTGTAAACTGAATGGTTAATGAGTTCTGAGGAACAGGGTCTCCAAAAGTCCACTCAAATGTTTTGTTCCCAGATGCTCTAGTTAATGTGTTGGTCTCTGTTACCAGTACTTCTTAAGACCAAGTGTTTACTATCTGTGATCTCAAAATAACAGGCTTTGTTTAGAAATAACCACTGTGTTCATTTACCGTTAGGGAGGTTCTCCTAACAGCAAGAAAGGGAATACTCGTCAAGCTCTATGGTTACAAGATCTAATCTCCCTAAATCACCATGCTTGCTGGGTTGTTAACTGTCAAGGGCTATTACTTTATACGCAAAAGAAAATTACAGTATACACACAAAACTCATGGGCTTACTCATGTGAGTATCTGATGCAAGGAACAGTCAGCTGAGTAAAATGCAACATTTTATTCATCAGATGTTGGAAATTAAACTCCTTTAGATGTAACTTTATATTAAGGTTTTTTTCCTTCTGAGTGGGAAAGCAATTGTTTTTATTCTAACTGGAGACCATTAAACATATAATCAGTTTTTAAGGGAGTCTTCAATATAGTAAATCGGGTTGAAAAGTGACATTGGAGGATATAGCATAGCAGATACAAATGAATTTTTCAATGTGAATTGTTTGGCAGAGGTGAAGGCAGCCCATATTACATGTGTGATTTTCCACATGCAAACTTCTGAAAGCAAACTACATTTGAACCTCTTCTTAGTTTTTGCCTGTAGCACCCTCCAATAACAACTTGTCTTGAGGCAGTTTATTTCCCTCTAGAATCACTTCCCTAATGCAACAATAGTCTAGAAAAGCAACAGCTTTCTCAGCTATAAAATGCTAAAAGAATTTAGTGTTGGCATAACATTAATGTTGAAAGGAAATGACATAATATAGGCTAGAAAACTTTTATTAATCTGTGGTAGGGGAGGTGTCCTTACCTTGGCCATTGTCTGACTTTGGTCATGATTGAACACTATACTAAGCTTTATAGAGAGACTAGATGCTTGTTTAAGAAGAACTCTGAGCCTTAAGGGGACAAATAGAATTATAAGAAAGGTATGTTTACATGTAAAATCTGGACTTAAACTTCAATTGTATGCTGTTCTGAATGAACCTTAGAAACGGTCAAAATTCTCCACGGATTTACATTGACACGTCAAGAGCTACCTAGGGATAGGCATACAACAAATGATCATGATCACCTAATGCTTTTCCATAAATGCCATTCCAGGGATAAATGTATCAATCTTCGAACAGGAACTAGGGGACTTAATGTGCTTTTTAATAACAGAATTGGAAATATGTGGTAAGGTGAATATGGTTCTGAATTACCATGCCATTTTCACGGAGTATCATGTTTTGGCGAGACAACTTACCGCTAGCACACATACTGCCCTGGTTTTGGCTTCATACACCCCTCTAGGCTTTTGTATTTCCCATTCTTTACTGAATTCATAAAGGTACAAAATAAGTCAATTCAGTGGATGTACACCTGGTCCCTATTTGAAACGGTGGGCCTGAAACTCCTAACCAACAAAGTTCTCCATGGTCTATTATTTAGATCTTAATGAAAATTAGATAACAAAATCTTAAAAAAAAAAAAAAAAAAAGAAAAGAAAAGAAAAAGGTTTACTGAACTGATTTTCTAAATTCTTTAGCACCATAGAAAATAAAAATTCAGGTTTCAGAGTTTGAAAGCCCAGGCTCTATTTTTCTCTTCTTTTTAGCTTTCAGCTTCTAGTACTTTTGTAAGTCACACAAAATTTATATTCCTGTCTTATTTACAGGTTTGTTGTAAAGAAAAAAAATCTGCAAATCACTTTACACTTAAAAGAGGATATACACACATCCTAATGTTTAGGCTCTCATATTTGGTTTTCAAGAAAGCTTTGCTGAGTTACCCAGGAGTAGGATAACGGAGCTCTATCTTGATTCAGGGAATGGAGTTTTAACGGCAGACCTCTGCCATGTAACACATGGGGAAATGGCCAGAATGGGTTAGTTTTGCAGTTCTAAGTCTGGATTCCTAGCTTTTTTTTTTTTTAATGGTCTAATTTTGATTCTATTTTACACTTTCAAAAGAGATAGAGGGAAGACAGAGAAGTGTGACAAGTCCCCCAAACTGTGGGGCCTAGCTGGTACAAAACCAGACATCTCTGACTCCAGGCTCGCCCACACTGCTGGGAAGTTTCAATGTCTGGGGAAAAGCAGCAAAGACGAGGGACGCCCTCTGCGCCCCACCCCTGCACAATGAAGTCTACCGTGAGTCTATCCCAGTGCTCTGGCTGAAGGTATACTGAAAACTAAAGACGGTTTCAACTTAACATCTCAGTTTTAAAACTGTAGTAGCGTTTCAGCAACCAGTCAGTTCTGAGAACTGCTCCCCGATGTGAAGAGAGAGCGCACTGCTCTGACTTCTGACATGTCTAAGGTCAGAGAGGGATTAAGTTCTAGTTCGGGTGTTTTGCTTCCATCACCTGATGCCTTCAAGCTTGTTGATTTAGTCCTGTTTGCCTTAAAATTTGTATCCTAGGAAAAAACCCTCCATTTCCCAGCTTAGGGCTCCAGTTGTAGGAACTATTCATCCAGCTCCCTCTTTATCTAATTACAATTAATAATAAGAACAAAACATTATTTGTAATCATACATGTATCTTTTATACTGAAGTGACAAGATGTAGAGTTTTTCAGTAGGTGACATTTTCATGCATACACCTTATCTCTGTACAACCTTAAGGATTCTTTAACATGTATTTCATAGTTTCCTCTTACTAACCTTGTGGTTTTCCTTACTAATGAGTGAACAGTTCTAACACATGGATGGATAATTACATTGTCATTTATTTCAGTCCTAAAGCATATGCTGACTATAATATGCTTGAAAACACTTCAATGTTTCCTTTGTTCTTTCCATTGCGGATGTGAAATTTAACCACTTCCATAAATACAATTTACTAGGAAAACTCACATTTAAAAAAATTACACAAGAATAAGCTAGATAATCACAACGTGGAAATGAACTCAAGAATTCAAACTATATCTCAGGAACACTTTATCTTCATGGTAAACATTCACTTTATGCAAATCCCATTTGGCTTCATTTAATTAAAAAGCTGAAAAAGAAAGAAAATTTTGTGCTGAAAATAAGGAAATACAATATGCTTTAGATTCATTCTAAATTAGTACATGTAAATGTAATATAAGAGGTCATAATTACAATTAATTCACCTCATTTTCCTTTTTTTAATGGGGCAATTTTCTCTGAACTAGTTCCTGGGATGGGGTCACACTTGTGGGAGAACAGGTAGGGGAGGGAGAGATGCTGGTAAGAACTTGAACTAGTGGTGTTTAAGTCCAGGTAAAATACCCTATTTCTAAGAGCCACTCTCATTGCTGGTTAGAGCCCGGTGAAATCAGCATTTAAATTGGCAATGTAAGTAAGAGGAATAAAAAGTGTGGATGGATTAAAACAAATATTTGGGGTGGGTCATTTTAGGGTCCTAAGAAAATTCTTTTTTCTCTTCAATCCATAATTCATTCACTTTACACAAAGTAACTAAACACTTGATCTCTTTTAAATGAAATTTATAACTGAATTATATTGAACAACCAAAAGAATGTATACGTGAATAGTAAGTGTCATCAGATTCTGAGGAAACGCAAATAGATGCTTGTACAGACAGAAATGAAAGCAGAAGGCCACTGTGTTAACTTCCCTAAGCAAAGTTTTAATCTATGAACAGAAACAGAACTTGAAGAATGGTTAAGTCAATTTAAGTAACATTGACTAAGTTTGTTTGAGGTTTGTACCTTTTTCTAACATGTGGCAGGGTTTTTTTTGTCTTGACACAACTTTGTAGGACAACCAGAGACAAACCCCATTTAACTAAATACTAAAACAAAAATGAAATCAGTGGTCACTATAGTTGAAAAGCCATGTGGTTGGAAAACTAAGGTTAGTAGTCGGATGTTTATAATATCCTAACCATATATTTCTTTGTCTTTCTGAACCTCGGTTTCCTCATTAGTGAAAAGAACGTTTGTGTGGATGATCTCCAAAGTTCTTGCTAGTGCTAATATTTTATAAACCTAGTGACACTATGTGCTAAAAGTAAAAACTTGAAAAAACTGTAACTTGACTGAAACGGAGGGGTTTGTACGGTTTTGGTTTTGGTTTTTTTTAAAAACAGTCTAAACGTTTCGAGCTGTAGTGCACTAAAGATCAGCTTCTATAGTCGCTAAAACTATTTTACCAGAAGAGCAAAAACAGCATTAGGACCCTGGTGGTCATCTTATGCTTCCAAACTTTTTGGAGCTAGAGAAGTCAAAAAGATTCTATAATGTTTAGATGTTCAATTTACAAAATATAAAAGGATCTCTGTATCTTAATATTAAAATAAACTAAGAATCCTTAGTTGCCACACTATTGGTTCATGGTAGGGATTTTTACCAAACTAAAATACTTGTTTCTTTAAAAAAGCTGTTAAAACCCTTTGTTTTTATTTTGTTATGCGACGACAAATATCTAGTTCACCTCGAACTGACACTACTGTTCTGCAATGAAGGGTAAGTTTAACAGAGTACTTCCTGTTCTTTTATGGTTAAAATCCTTGTCATAAAACGAGGTACATGTTTACAAGTGTTAGTTGAAGACACTGGAAAGATTGAAGCAAGTCCAAAGTGTCTGGTTAAAATGATAGAGAAGGATACATTATTATTCTCTAGGTAGTCATTTGATATTAACATGAATATTAATATTAAACATCTAATGTATATTCCAGTATGTTTTAGATGGATTTCATCACGCAAGAGATTAGTCCCTCATTCTTATCCATCAGTTTCTGGCATGATTTTTTCTTTTCATTCGCCTATCTAGTAATTTAGTGTATAATAGTTCTCATATACTTGTTTCTAATAAGCTTGGCTATTATCTTTCTGAATAATGCTTGTTGTAAAACGGTATTAAATACCTACATAACACGAAAACTGCTGAGTACCAAGACCCGAATAACTCCTCATATTTGAAATGTATCTTTGAGAGCTGTGGCTGGTTTCCTCAGAGAGGGAGCGGCCGCCTTGGGTGCCACCATCACCTTCCGTCTAGACTCCACCCTGTCATGAATGATTCTCCTCACAGTTCACGTGGTCTGCACGTGTGTCACCACTGATACTGTGACCGGCTTACTTTGAAGCAAATGCATGTGTGGGCAGCGAACTCAAGTAGCAGTAAAAGATGGAGGCTAGGCTAGTGAGCCACACAGAGAGATTAGGGAGCGGGATAGAACAGCACAGTTCTGGCCCAGAAACTCTCCCGTTTACTGGCTTAACAGGGTGCAAGTATTCCCTTTCAGTCTGTATAACTTGATTAATATTTAAAGCATATCAGTACATCATTGATGCAGAGGAGATACTGTGCATACAAAGAAAGGATGGGATGGAAATCTCCAAACACTTCCAGCTCTGGCTCTCTCCGAGCTCCTCCCTCACACTAGCAAACATTTTATTTACATAAAAATGTAGTCTTTGACTTGCTGAGAGCCAAGGTACCAAAAGTTGGTAGCAAGGTTGTTACCTGAAACTCAAAATCAGTTTTTCTAGAGAAACATCATTTAAAATGATAGTTATTTTTTCAAATTTGGGCAGAGAATGTACATCTGTCAGTATTCTGCAAAGACTTATTGACCATCTATTGTATATGAGGATATTGCATAGAGAAGGGCGGTCAGAACACATGTAATGACTAAAGGTCAAGGCCCATATGTTTCTCTTCCAGAGGAGAGTAAGACCCAGATAAAATTAAGTACAACACAGTGACAGACCTGGTCAATGTGTTATAGGACTAGAAAATAAAGCCAATCTCTGACTTTGAGGACAAGTGAAATGAAGGGAGAGTAGCTTAGGCTAAAGGAGCTGAATGAAGAAAGCCAAAGAACGCCAATAACATTGTGTTGTATTCAATATGGCTACATGAGCAGTCTGTAAACTTTCTGTAAAAGGCCCAGAAAGCGAATACACACCGTGGGCTCTAGGTCTCCTGAAACCACTCAAACTACTGTAGTGCAAATACAGCCACAGACAATATAGTTACAAATGAATCTGGCAATGCACTGATAAAGCTCTGCATGGATATAGGAATTTGAATTTTAAATAATTTTCATAGGTCACAAAATATTCCTCCCTTTGCCCCATGATTTAAAACTGTAAAAACCCTTCCTAGTTTACATGGTACTCAAAAATGGCCAGTGGGCCCGATGTGGCCCACAGACCACCGGTGCTGACTCCCGCACTAAATCACAGGGGGTATGGTGAAGGCTGTATGTGTTATAAGAAACAGAGGACACTGACGGAATCAAACTTGAAATGATTTAAGGTGATGGATACAATGGAGCTATTATGTCGCTAGTAAAATCAGATTGTAGAATAATGGCATTAACATCTATTCATGATGTATATGAGAGGGATAAAAAGTAGCTTATAAAATATGTGTGGTATAATCCTTTGTAAGATTCAAAAGATATACAAGCCAAAGAACTGACAATGATAACCTGGGTGTTGGATTATGAAAAGATGGCATTTTTTTTTCATTCTGCTTATCTAGGTTATGTAAAGGAACATGTATTAAGTTTCCCCCTTTCTTGTTATTATCCATTAATGGATTTTGATGAAGAATCAACATAAACTGTGTATATCTTATATCTTAAGATAGTTCTGTATTACTCTAGAATAAGAGATGACTTATGGAGGATAAGGACAATACACTGGGAGATAAGCTAAGGGAAAGTCTGAAAAAAACTATCCACATGTATCAAGAGGGTAGTGGTGGGAACAGAAAGTGATGGAGGCCCAGATGACTCCAAGGCATCTTCTAGAACTGTGAGAACATGATCTTAGGGAAAATGGGGAGAAGAGCAGAAAACAGCTTTGGAGCAGAGAGGACGTTGCCTTGTAGCCATGTTGGGGGTGAGGTGGTAATGTATTCAGGTCTGGTTCTAGATCTCAGGAGAAAGGTGGTCAGGACTTGCATATGAAACTGAGAAATAATTGAGAAGGAAAAAAGGAAGGTGTAAGACTGTCATGTTACAAAATCCAAGGCAAAACATTACAAAGAGGAGCTGGTCAACTAAAGTGCTAGGATTATCATAGAATTATCACGGGGCTTGTAGAATGAGAAGAGACCTCTGGTTTTGGTCACTGGGTGGTCACTGGGGACCCGGATTATATGTACAGCACGTTTATTCCTTTTTCTTCCTGTGAAATATTTAAATAGGCATGAAATAGTGGCTGGCATTTTGTTTTTACTTACCTTCAACTGTCTTTTTTGGTGCTTTAAAAAACTAGCATGTATACAATGCTCTTAAATGCATGCATTCTGTCCGATTGGGAGCTGGTTAAGTTCTCCGAGCTCTTCTGGCGGACACAATTTCCTTGTGCACTGTTCTCACTCCCTACTCTCAAACTAGGCCAGGGAGACCTAATGAATACAAGACACTGTCTTACAGAAATCATTTATGTGTTCAATCAGCAGCTGCTCAAATTTCATTTTGGTATTGACTTTTCACTTCTGTGTGACTGGCCTTGTAGTTAGTGGAACTCCATGATTACTGCTCTTCAGACTTCCTAACCTTTACTCTATATTCTTAAATGTTCCAAGGGAGTACACGGGAGAAGGGCACTATGGCTGTTAGCTGGGCCTCCAGAATCTGCTTCATTGTTTGTGACAATAAATTACTGAACCCAGAAAAATTTTCAAGTCTGAAGTAAACGATCTCAAACAGGGCCTAACGAAATTCAGGACTTTATCTGGAGAAGGAAAAGAGGTGTTGGGTATGGAAACCTTGCTGTACTACAGTTGCAGAGGGCAAAAGATTTAAGATCTAACTACCGCGGAGGCCACTTCCCTACACAGCCTGAACAGGGAGAAACTTAGTAACAGTTTTTATAACCTGATTCTTAACAATTATGCATGATCAGGAATGTGGATACTATGTCTGGGGGAAAAAGAATAATAAAGCTAGTGTGTGGAGTAAGGCTGGGGGATAAGTGAAGAAGAAAAAAGTCTTACATCACTTGAACATTCTACGCTTTTCCTGTTTTCAATGGCTTGCTTGAAGGTGGGGAAAGTTGCACTCTGAAGAAGGAACTGACCCTCTAGAGCGATCTTTGTGGGTGTTTGCTCATGACTGTGTGTTCTGGGGTTGAAGGGCTTGGAATGTGCAGTACAAAGTGTAAGGAACAAAACCATTTTCTACAAAAATTATTTTGGCTTTATATAGAGAGTCCTAGTATCTATTGCTAAAATTACCAAAGGTTGATTAAAAATCTTAGTACCCAGGGGCATGTGGTTGGCTCGGTCAGTTGAGCGTCTGACTTTGGCTCAGGTCATCATCTCACTGTTCATGGGTTCGAGCCCTGCGTCAGGCTCTGTGCTGACAGCTCAGAGCCTGGAGCCTGCTTTGGATTCTGTTTCTCCCTCTCTCTCTGCCTTACCCTGCTCACATGGTCTCTCTCTCTCTCTCTCTCTCTCTATAATAAACAAACATTAAAAAATTTTTAAAAGAATATCTTAGAACATATTTAAGGGACTTGTATTTTGTTTTATTATCTTGGAAATTAAAGTTGACAGTTTGTTAGTGGAAAAAGAGCTGTGACTACAATCCGTCCTTGACAGTTCAATGTATTTCTGTATAATAAAACACAGATAACCAAGTAAAGTTACATTTTGTTTGGAGCGGAGGGCATATGCACATATAGGAGTATTTTAAAAATCCACCGCTTGTCAAACGGTCAATTCCACGGGTCAGAGTCTACTGCTCGAGATTTGGATCTGAGGGCTTGTCTGTGAAGCCACTAAGTAGAGGAGCCCAAGACTGGAATGTGGGGTCTCACAGGTACAAGTTATCTTACATTTATAAAACAAGAGTTTGCTCCAACTTTGTCTTACTCATGAGATAAGTATGATGGCCTTTATTTGAAAGATGAGGAAAACTGAGGCTCAGAGAAGATTAAAAGACTTGCCTGAGGTTACAGTTTTAAAGTGCCATGGTCCAAATCCTATCTTCTCACTCAGTCCAGATCACTTTCCAATACACCACAATGAAATACAACAATATGGAAAAAATAGTCCTTAAGATTCAATTTCCATTTGCACATTATTATTACAAGATTTAGCACTGTATTCCTTATATAGACAACAGAAGGGCCAGGTTATGGTGCCTTTAGCGCATTCCAGCTTTTCCCAGAATCCTCTCTAAACCTCTGGTCACTTACGTCATTCTTCAAAGCTGGAACCCAGCCAAAAAAAGATAACCCCAGTGAAATTCTTATCAGTTATATGTATTGGGGGCTGATCACCCCACCATTTTGGTATTATTTTTCTATTTGTGCAGCTCAAGGTCATATTTAATATTTCCTCTACAACCACAGATCTGCATGTAAGATACAGAAACTAACATGACACCAGTACGCTGTACACTCGGGGACTGCTTTGCCCTGCCATGCTTATTCAGTATCATACTTTCCTCAAAATTCATATGAATATCTAGCTAGTTCTGATTTTTCATTACTGAGTGTAAATCCATTTTTTGTTGTTCATTATCTCTCAAAATAGCCAAGGACATCAGGAAGTACAAGTATTTTTTTTTAAAGACAATAGAGGATAGTTTCTATGTCCATTATAACCAATTTTAATTAATAACATTTTTATTATTTGATGCCAGCCAGCTAAGAATCAATGAGTTTGCAGCAAGTATCTTCATAGCTCTGGTTTCTGAAATACTGCTCTAGGTGTGGGGAGTACCCTGACAGCTCTACGGGGTGTCATCTGACGTGAATTCTACCTTCTGGAGCTGTGCAATGAGACAAACAGTACTCCCTTTTTCACTACGTTTCTATCTTAATGGTTCCTGTTGCATTTGGATAAGGAATAAGTAAATATTTCTGAGTTCAACATTCAACTAATAGGATGAGCACCTACTATGTGCACAGCACTTTGGAGATAGGAAAAAGGCATTTTCAAGGACTTTTCTCTATAATACCTCACACTATTACAGCATGAAAATGGCTTTATTACCTAAGACAGTTCTATATGAATACTTAGTAAAAATAATATATAATGAAGTAAAATGCTGGACAAAAATGTAATGAGGTAAAATGCTGAAGTGACTGTAAAGGTAAGAAGTAGGTGAAATAAGATTTATCATGAAGCCTACATGAGTAGTGCCTGACTTCAGGCACTACAAATTAATTATACAATTTATCCCCACAAAGTTCTGAGATAGGTGTTATACCAAGTTTACAAATGAAGAAAGAAGCTCAACAGAGTGAAATATCTTGGCAAAAGATACACAAATAACATGAGACATCCTGAACTGAGCCTGTCTCCAAACCCCACAGAGACACTAAAACACTGTTTTAGAAATGAAGAAAACAAAAGACCCAGAACTTAAGTGACTAACTCCACGTCCCAAAGTTAGGAAAGAGAGGGACTGAGATTCAAACTCCAACTTGTGTGACTGCAGAGTTGAAGCTCTCAATTACAAAGATATATTTTGAACTTGAACTCTGCTCTTCGGACTGTAAAATACTGTTTGTCCATTCTGCCTCTCTATCTCTCTAGCAAGTTTTATAAACAGGAAGTAAAGTGATAATTAATAAAGAATGGTTCATTTTATTTTTTACTACAATAGAGACATGGGTCATAAGTATTTTTACATAGATTTTTTGATTTTTTGTAGGTCAAAGTGTGTCAGTGGCAAATAATGGGAAATTACCCATTAGTAAGGACTATCCTGTATCACTATTAGCTCTTTGCTTTTATTTGAAGATGGGACAAGCCTAAAGTTAATCTTTATTTAATATACACAATGAATCCAGTGCTACCACTGGAATAAAATTTCCTTTTTGAACTATGGTTCAGATGCTAATTAGACCAAATTCTTAATAATCTTGATATTTCACTGGTAGTTTCAAGGGACTCAGGAGTCCAATTAAGTTCATCAAAAGGTTCAGGGAAAATCTGTTCTTCACTTACTGAATCATGCAAATATAAAACAGTTACTTAATCTTCAGTGTGAAGGAAATCCTGCTTAGAAAAGGAGATTAAATTTAAATGAGTCTGAAATATTTACATCTGAATTAATGATAATAATTAGCATCTAACATTTATTGAGTAATTAATACTATATGGCATTTACCATGTACTCGGCCATGTGTTAAGTAATTTACATGCATTCTCTGTTTAATCCTTACAAGAGTCTTAGGGAGCATGTAAATTTTTTCCATTTACAAGTGAGAAAACCAGTGTTTAGAAGAGTCTAGTACCTTGTCCAAGGTCATGCAACTAGTAACTGATTAGGGATTTAAATCCAGGAAGTTTGCTTACTGAAACCTAACAGAATCTAGGAGAGTTAGTGACAGGGTGAGACCTAAAGATACCGGGGATGGGGAGCCTTGAGACTAAAATGTGAGACAGACTGAAGGAAACAGGATAAATATTTCATGCAGACTTTATCCCCTTCAGAAGTTAGAAATATAAACAAAAATAATAGTGTGAAGTACTGAGAAAATACCATGAAGGGTGTAAAGGCTTAACGTTTTGTGATTCTTACGATTAAAGTAAAAACTGAAATAAAACACGTAAGGATCACTACATACAGAAGAAATTAAAGACTGTAGATTAAACAGAATTCAAAATTATGAGACACTAATAAAAATTCAGAACTATGTCCAGAATTACCTTTAAACTATCAGTGGTACATTTTGGTACAAAAGTTAAAACTCACAGAAATTTTAATTAAAAGGGAGAAATCGAGCTAACGTCCCTGGCTAAAGGTGCTTTTTAAATTAGCGTATACTGTTATGTTCAAATGTGCATTTTCACTAAGGGATAGCTTAAGAGTTTTGTCCACAGTACAGGTATTATTTAAAGTAGGCAGAAGTGGGAAGTTTTTTCATTCTTTGTAAAGGAAAAAGTCTATTTGTCCTTGCCATTCATCTCAAAGTCAAGGATATGGTCGTGGGTGAGAACTCGCTCTTCCTTTGCAAGCCTGCCTCACTGGCGTCTGCCACAGAGGAGGGCATTAGGTTAGCTGTCGGTCCCCAGGTTAACGGTAGGGCCTAACTCCCTGTGAAGATGGATATCCACACGCGTCTTTCCAGAAGTACGCAGGCCAGCACGTATGCCTTCTGGAATGTTTTGTGTGTTTTCCTTTTCCTATTATGATGGTGTCCTGTATCTCATTCTCTTACTCCTTACAAACTGCTTTTGTTGAGATGAGCAAGTTGATTTTTTCATTTTTTAATCAAGTCCCACAATGGCTGTGCCACGGATACATGCTTCTGGGAAGGGAAGCTGTTGGAGGACGTGGTAATAGGTGGTGTTCAAAACTAGCCAAGCTTCTCACACAGAAAAATTCAGTGGGGGGAGATCTCTTTACCTTCTTTATCAACATCTTAATGTCTACTCTACTGAGGATTATTTCTCTTTCATTCTTTCATTTATTGCCTCTCTCTCTCTCTTTCTCTCGCATCTCTATTACCTTGACTTTTTCTCCAGTGAAATAGTTGTACAGATGTGTATTTTCCCCCTGGACTGTCAGGTTTTTAGGATTTAGCTCAGGATTTGTCCAAATCTCTGGCATGGACTCTCTGTAGTTCTTTTAGCAAACTTGCTCTTGATGTTGATCATCTGCTTGTTACCATGATCACTCACAAGACAACTGATTAAAATTTCTGAGAAAAAATTAAAGCTTATTCAAAAGGAAAATGATGCAATGCAATAAAAACAAAACCCAAAGCAGAGTCTACCACAACTAAGGTAACTGTGGCAGAAACCCATGTGCTAGCCTAATAAATGTCAAACGTAAAATTGGTACTTTCTGGGGTCATACTGCTTCCCCATGCTGTAATTTGTTAGCTCCGAGAGATGCTGTATGTCTAACGAAGGGAACACGTATCCTATGTGAACCCGAGGAAGCCAGAGAATCTGCATGTAATGATCAGATGGACAGACAAAACAAGAAGGAAATTCTGATGAATCCGCAAAGCTAAGCCCACTTTATTATATGTACATCTATAATACATAAGTAATAGGTATCTCTAAAATGAAACTATGCCCTGCCTGGGAGCAGGGCCCATGCCTGGTAACTCCTCTCCAAAGTCTAAGCTGTGAGCACATGGTAGGTGCTCAGAAACTTGCTTAATTGAGTTAAAGTCACTTGGCAAATGAGTTAGCTATTTACATTAGCCTTTAAATAGGCATTAATCACTGAAATGCTGTTTATTAGCTAAGAACAAAAGCATGCACATTAGTATAATGATATTACCTGTAAGGATAGCCATGGTATTTGGAACGAAATATTGAAAGGAGGAAACTGAAGAAGAAGACCACCAGGCCTAATCCCACTAGGCAAATGACTAGAAAGAGACAGACAATGCCATTAGTGTCTAGACACATGCAACCCAAATGCATGTTTTTTTAAATGCATTCAATTAATATCAGTATACTTACATTTTAATAGTTCATGGCACATACAGGCACAACAAACCAGATAATCCAAAATACAATGTATTCATTATTTTCCACATTCTTCTCAATGAGAATGGACTATTTGGGGTATGAAAACAACAAAAGTGACTGATCTAAGTCTTCTGGTGGTTTTCTTCTCTTATAGAGTTCCTACAAGTACTAAAATGCCCCAGAGGGATCAAAACAAAACAAAATATGTGAAAACCACAAACAAGATTATCAGCCCCTGCATTATAAAGCATTGGCTATATTAGCACAGACATTTTCATTATCAGAATAGTAAGTAGAATTTTACTCTTTTCAGATGCCATGCAATATTTACAAGGAAATGTCATGTTAGATTATTGACTAGCTTACTGCTTTGCTAAAAAGCCTAATCCTTAGAAACAGTCATCCTAGTGGACAAAAAATTAGGAATAAAAGCTTCAGGAGCAAAGTAACGTGGATCTTGGAAAGCCAAAGTGGGGCCCCCTCCACATCGCAGGTGATTGTGTCAAAGAGTTGTTTGTTTCCACAAAGGAAGAGAGGGCCACTATTACGGTAAAATGTGCTGTGGTCTAGGCTTTCCCTATCACTTTAAACGGGGCCAGCTGACAACAGGAAGAAGACTTTTTTGTTTTCTTTTCCTTTTTGTTAGGAAGATTTTACTCTAAGGAGTAATAAATAAATGTAATATATACAATGAAAGTACATATGCAAATATATACGGTATTTAAACAAGATTTATTTCTATTAGTAAAATATATGTTCATAAAATTAAAATACTTAAGAAATCTAAGCCAATTAAATGCAGATATGTTTAGAATAAAGAAAAACTTAAATACATTTAAAAAATTGAAATTGATTTAAATCTATGCCATAAATAGGTAGAAATTGGATTTATCTCTTAAAAAAATCTAAGCATTTCTTAAGAAGCAAACAGTTGCACAATACTTGTATACTTTCATTAGTTTCAGTTAATTCTTAGAAAATACTGAAAAAATCTGAAATAATTAAAAGAGTAAATAAATGAAACATACTAAGGCGCAGGAAAACAAGGCAAAGTTAGCAGTTCTATACACTTCCATAATGATAAAATACATTTAAAAATATTCTGGCAGGTCTGGGACCAAGTTTAATTGCAATCCTGTAAATCAAGGAGTAGATAAGGTATGGTACTGTCAAAAAATGGCTAGAAATCTGTCAGTGTTCATTCAACTCTACAGGAATGTCATTCAGTGTTGAGTATAAATTGTTAGAAGTCATAAGCGCTTAACAGCATTCAACTGCAGCCTCTGTGACGTTTCATTTCAGACAAAGTTCATGCAGTTGAACTTCAAAGGAATATTGGCAGAATATAAAGTAAAAATCTGGTTGCTAAATATCTCAAAATGAAGAAATATATGTTTAATTAGTATAGACTATCCCAACTATGACACCAGGCACTAGGTTAACTAACATTCCTGCTTATAATAATGTTACTAAACTCAGAATTAACTGATGCTCTACTTTATACCTGACCACATTTGGTATTTTTTTATCAAACACTTCAACCTTTCTTTCTTTTCTTCTTTTTTTTTTTTTTAGTTTTCAGAAGCTAAATAAAATCCTTTTACTTCTTTTTCCACTTTGGTTGTGCTCCATGGGAAATGATGCACAAAGTACGTTGTCAAGTAAAACAGTGTATTTATTTGATTCTGCGCAGTTGAACAAACTAGTGTTACTCAAGTACTCGTATAAAGGGAAGGGAGTGGAACTAAGTGAGTACTAGTGAGGAGGGAGTAATTACTGAATGAACCACGGCAGCCCAGATGAGGTAACACACTCGTAAGAAAATGCTATGACACAAGCATTCTGACCTGAGCAATTGTAATCACAGTGGTTGTATTATTATATATCAAAAAGAAATAACGGTAAAAGCTGTTTCCCATGTCTCTTCCTGTCACACTACACATGCATAAATACTCTGGCAGTGTTGGGGGCTGGAGTGATATGTAGAGAAATAACTACCAAGAGGAAAGTTGGAAGTAGTGATTTAATAAACTTGATTTCATAGATGTTGTAAGATTAAAAATTTACTTATTTCTTACTATTACCTACTTTAATAAGAGAGGATATATAATTACATAAACATTCATCAATTCCAAGAGCATCATATTGTTTATCATAAAATGATATACTGCACAGTGCTTATGCATTAAGAGTTTTTAGGTAGTTTCTTTACAATAGTAAATCATGAGAAAACAAAGTACTGACTCAACTGTGAATTACATCTAAAATATTTCAACGCTTAAGATAACTACTTAGAAATCACCATGATTTATTTTATATACATGTCACAAAACTGACAAAAATGTAAATGTGAATTTTTATTTTAAAATTAATAAATTATGTCTCTCTCAGATACCTACAAATTCGGGGTTTAAAAAGGTTCCAGAAATGCAAAGAGTATTGGAAAAAATTTAATTATAGGTTTAATCCTAAAATTACACAAAAACCTGATAATAGTTATCAAAAGGTTTGTGGCAGGAAATTTAAGGCCCTCTCTTCGTCCCTAACCAGTGCTCCTGAGGGTAGATTTTTCTCATGTGTTCTTCCCTCATCTTGCCAAAATCTATTACTTCATTAAAGTATTTTTTTCTACAACCCCCTGAAAGAAATAGTTCTACGATTAAAAAAAAATACATAGTTAACTTGCTTAGAAATGTGATGCTGGAAATCGGTACAGCTGTAAATCTTGGAATACCACTGGAAAAGGCCAAGCCCTGGAAGAGATACTATTCAACAGATCACTCCTTTTTCAAATGTTGATCTAAAGAGGTTTGAAGTTAATTGAAATGTGTTATATAGTTCAATGTAGAAAACCTACGTGAAAACAAAGTCTTTGAATGTATAGTTGATTCTTGGGGTAAAAGGAACACAACACAGCCTTATTCAATAAAATCTCTGAAGACTCTGACCACAGAATTTTCTGTCACTCTGTAGTGTGGTCATTACTATGGAGACTCAGCTAAAGTAGACATGGGTCAGGGCAGCCCTGACCAGGTTGACAGCTTTTCTTTATATGCAATTCCACAGAAAATTACCCAAACTCATTTTGGAAGAAATATGTTTTTAAGTATTTGTACACACACATCCAAGAAATACAGTAAAAACCGAAAACCCCCAAACACTTAAATCAGAACATTTCTTTAGAAATGTAAAATGCATTTCCCATTTTAACAAACCTTAAGACAAATGCACAACTACAAAAATAGCAACACAGACTTACTCCGTCTTTTCCCAACATCCCCCTTGGATGTTGCAGCTTCATTTAGAAGAACCATCCCCATGGTGATAGCAGCATCTATAGTCGTTGTCAAGGAAACAGTACAAATACATGCGAATAAAATCTATTAATTTTTCTGGATCTGAACACAATGTGTTCTGTTCCAGAATGGTTAAGTTGCAACTGTACACAGAGATAGACAGGACTTATTTCCCAACACAAAATTACCATTCTTTGTGTATTTGACTATGACTTAATTTTAAAAATAACCTGGAATTGTGAGATTTTGAAGGCTTAACTCTAAATGTTAAGTTCCAAGACTTTGATTTTCTGAGCACATATGATTTATACAGACTCTCATGATATACATGAAGAGACGTACTAGTTCTAGTCATAGGGACAAACTTTATTGGCAATCACAGAAAATTAGAATGTATTTACCATAATTTTCCTGCCAGTTCACAATGAGTGCTTCTGTGCATAGCTTTCTTTTGCTTGACTTATAACTAATGTGCTATTTCACGGATGACATTGTTTAAAGAAACATTTATTAGGGTCAGTTAGGCGTCCGACTACAGCTCAGGTCATGGTCTCACGGTTCCTGGGTTTGAGCCCCACGTTGGGCTCTGTGCTGACAGCTCAGTGCCTGGAGTCTGCTTTGGATTCTGTGTCTCCCTCTCTCCCTGCCCCTCCCCTGCTCGCACTCTGTCTCTCTCAAAAATAAATAAACATTAAAAAAAAATAAACCAGTAAGATCAGGTATTGTGTCAGGAATTTTTTTGTTATCCAATCACAAATTTTACAGAAGGAAACAAGGACACTAACAAAGTTAGCAGGATCTTAATTTAGCAAAATTTACATTTTAAGAATGAACACAAAATTCTGTACTTAATGTCTGCTTGCTGCAGGATGAATATTTTCATACCATACTGAAAGATGCCAGAGATTAAGAAAATGAGAGGAGCTTTTCACCTTTATAAGAAAATTCCTCACCGTGTTAATAAAACATTTTTGATGGGGACTAATGTTAAGATTTAAGAACTCATCAATTCTGGAAATACATTTATTATGTATTCTGCCCAAATGACTAATGGAATAAAAAAAATGAAGAGACAACTAAAATAATTTTAGCCCAGAAATTCCTCAATTTGTTCAATTTTATTATGCTTTCCTTGTATTCGTTCCTCCTGCTATATATACCAGCATCCATAAGTATCCTGTACAGGATATCTCTAAGTGTCTTCTACTCCAAACAATGAAAGGTCAAAGAACATTATCTGCCTCTGTCTAAACAATTCAGTGGAGAAAGTAAGGGGAAATCTGCAGAGTAAATATTTCCACTCTATTTTCAAAACCATTATATCAAAGTACTGGTTAATAATTATAAAATACTTGAGTCTTTCATGATCTTATTATCCAATTTCTGGAAAACAAAAGATGCCTGACTTCTCCAGTTAGGCATTTATGCTTACAATAACTTCTTTATACAAAGAGGATTTTTTATTTTTGGAATCTTAAATTTTTATTAAATCCAAGTTAGCTAACATATACTAGAATAATGTTTTCAGGAATAGAATTTAGTGATTCATCACTCAGATATAATGCCCAGGGCTCATCCCAACAAGTGCCCTTAATGCCCATCACCCATTTAGCACTTTCCCCCACCCAACACCCCTCCAGAAACCCTTGGTTTGTTCTATTTAAGAGTCTCTTGTGGTTTGCTTGCCTCTCTCTTATTTTCCTTTCCTTCCCCTATGTTCATCTGTTTTGTTTCTTACATTCCATGAGTGAAATTAGGTATTTATCTTTCTCTTATTCTGCTTAGCAAATATACTCTAGTTCCATCCATGTTGTTGTAAATGGCAAGATTTCATTCTTTCTAATCAATGAGTAATATTCTATTGTGTGTGTATATATATGTATATATATATATATGTGTGTGTGTGTGTATTATCCATTTGTCAGTTGATGGACATTTGGACTCTTTCCATGATTTGGCTATTGTTGATATAGCTGCTGTTGATAGGTTACATGTGTCCCTTCAAATCAGCATTTTTGTATTCTTTGGATAAATACCTAGTCGTGAAATTGCTGGGTGATAGTGTAGTTGTATTTTTAATTTTTTGAGGAAATCCATACTGTTTTCCAGAGTGATTGCACCAGCAGTGCAAAAGATCTCTCTGCATCCTCGCCAACATCTGTTGTTTCCCAAGTTCTTCGTTTTAGCCATTCTGACAGGTGTTATATGGTATCTCATTGTGGTTTTGGTTTGTATTTCCTTGAGGATGAGATGGTGAGCATCTTTTCATGTGTCTACTCGCCACTTCGAGGTCTTCTTTGGAAAAGTGTTCATATCTTTTGTCCATTTTTTCACTGGATTGTTTGTTTCTTGGAGTGTTGAGTTTGATAAGTTTTTTGTAGATTTTGGATACTAACCCTTTATCCAATAGGTCAACAAATAGTTTTCAGTATATTCTATTTAGCCATCTTTTATGGAACCCCTTATGGAGAAAACCAACCAAACTAGCCTGGAAGCCTACAGCACACAAGAGGAAAAGCCCCTCTCAGCACTATGTAATATCACCACTCCCCTGCCCCTCTCAAACCAAGCTGAACACACACATATACCATATACTACATTAAATTTTGGGGGATCTGTGATACATAGTTTGAGAACACTGAAAGTTGGGTAATTATTAGAGTTCCTTGAGTTTCACTCATGTCATGAGGGCCTGAAAAGGGTAACGTAAGAGAATGAATAACTGTTGATTACCAGTTATGCTGAAATATATTTCAGTATTACCAGTCTGTGCATCTTAAGGATTTATTCTTAAAATGTTTTGGATAACCCACTGGGAAAAAACTCAAGTTTACAGTCACAGGACAATGCTAATAATAAAGTGACGGGGAAAAATATTAAAAGCTTGTATCACTCAAACTGTTCATATGTAGGGAATTTCTACTGCTTAACTTAGGCTTCCCTTTTAGCTTTCTCTGGTTACATTTGCCAAAAATCCAGAAATAACCAAATTAACACCACATCAATAAATAGTACTTAGTAAGAGTTTATTGGGAATTTAAGAACAGTTTTTAAACTGGGAATTCCCAAATTTAAGGACTTACTAATATAAAACTCAGGGACATGAAATTACGGAATGGCTTCTAATGTAAAAATGAAAAGGTTGCTGACTTCTACAGTGATTGATCATTACAACGGGGGTTTCCAGACAGCAAGGGATTGGTTACAAGTGATAATCTTATACCATATTTAAGATGATGACTTAAAGTTTCTTTTATGCTTATCAGAGCATTTACAAGAAATATCCCAAGTTAAGGTTTGCTTTATTCATGAAAAAGGCTAGATTTAATTTTAAAGTGTTTATGTGGCTTGAATGATTTTGTCTGCTCAGGGAATTCTCAAGACTGGTTTCAATTTTGTATTTCACTTTAAAATTTGTACCTAAATAAAATGAGTGTTAATCTACACATTTATTAAATAGCCACATTTGATCTGAATATTCATACAGAATTCAGATTATTTTAACTTAAAATATTTTTTTCAAATTTTCAAAGTATAAATGATATTTTAAGTAGATATAAGTAAAATAAATATTTGCCTTAGGACTCCACTGCTATATAGCTTCTGAAATTCTATTAATAAAATCATGGGGAAAATAACCCTATCTCTATTTCTAGGAATATAAAACTTAGAAAATTAAATGCTTAATTTTAGTAAGAAGATAGCTACATATAAAATTTTTTTCAGGGAAAAATTTTATACATACACAAACACCCATGTGCACATATATAGGTGTGTTATAGAAACACAGATGTAGATATAATCTCAAGGAAAAATATGTTTTATTAGGCAAAAGAACACTGGATATTAACTGTGGTTACACAAGTATAACGTATCTCTATTAAAAGATCTTCAGGCCATTTTTACTATTTTTTCTCTACAAGTTTTTAAGCTACACTGGGAAAACGATGTGAGTAAGCAACAGGTTTCTCACTGGACTTTTTGAATTTCACACAAATTCAACTTGCAATGGAAACTTACGGGGTTTTCATAAGCATATACCACACTAAATTGCATAATTACCTTCAAAATTACTTCCAACTATTTGCTATTACAAATATTGCTACAAAGAAGATCTTTTACATGTACACATGTAATACTTTCTCGAAGGGTTACACAGAGTTTTGTAGAGGGTGTACATGTGTATTTTCTAATTAACTAAGGTATAATCACACTGTACTTTCCTTACATTTCACCAATAATATGGCCAAACTTCTGATTTTATCAAACTGTTAAGGGAGAATCTGTGCTAATAGTTTGAGTATTTTTTCATAAACCCATTCCTCTTTTTGTTTAGTCTTTTGTATATTGCTCATTTTTTTTGCTCATTTTCCTAGAAATCTTTTTCCCCATCTGTGTATTTTTCTTAATTTATAGGATACTTTCTTTTTCTGGACATGAAAGTGTTGCATATAGATTCTCTTCCTTTCAGGTGCTGGCGTGTGCGTGTGTGTATGCAGGTATTTAATACTAATAGCCAACATTTATTTACCCCAACTATATGCAGGCAACTGAGCTAAGAACTATGCAGGGATTTTTCTCATTATGCCCCTTAACAGTGCTGTGACATGGGTATTGTTTGATTCTTATTTATAAGTTGGGATGGTGGAACTCACAGAGGTTAATAACTGAGACAGTGTTAGGCAAAGCTGGAGCCAGAATTCAAACCAAGGCTACTGGAGCCAATGCCCATTTGCTCTTAACCAAAATGCAATTTTCTTTTTATGTATAAAAAAAAAAACAATTTTTTAATATGTTAACATAAGACATTGTGTAAATTTAAGGTGTACAGTATGCTAATGTGATACATTTACATATTGTAATTTGACTGCCACTCATAATATTTATCAATTCTATCGTATTACATAGTTATCCTTTTTAAAGGTTGAAATAATCAAGTTCTAGACTCTTAGCAAATTTGGTTATAGTACAACATTGTTGTCTATATTCATTTAACTGTGCGTTAGTTCTCTATGGCTTATTTACTACTTTGCTTGTTAAATTTGTATCTTTAATGTTTGTCTTATTACCCTTATTACCATTTTACTGTTGGACAAGTTTGGCTTTTAAAAATTCCACATATAAGCGGTATCATACAGTAGTGGTCTTGACTGATCTCTCTTAGCATACTGTGCTCAAATTCCGTATTATTACAAACAGCACTGTTCATGTGTGTACCATTTTTATTGTTTTGTTTTTTACACAAATACCAATACACACTTAGGTTGTATATGTTGTGTCCTTATCTGGTGGTTCTAAATAATGCTGCCATAAACACAGAGTGCATACATTACCTAAATTAGTGGTTTTGTTTTCTTTGGACACATACTCAGAAGTGCAACTGTTGAATCATAGGGTAGGTGTATTTTTAATTTTGTGAGGAAACTCCATACTGTTTTTCCATAGTGGCTGCATCAATTTACATTCCCATCAACAGAACAAACCTTCTCCAGCCTCGCCAACACGTATTTCTTACCTTTTTGATAATAGGCATCATAACTGAGGTGGTATCTCGCGGTGGTGGTGTTCTACATTTCCCTGATTAGTGATGTTGAACATCTTTTAATGTATCTCTTCGCTATTTGGATGTTGTCTTTGGAAAAGTGTCTATTTAGTATTCTTCTGCATGTGCTTATCCATTTTCTTAAAACTATTTGTTGAAGAGACTCTTTTCCCCATTGAGTGTTCTTGGCTGCCTTGTCAAACTTTAGGAGATTGTATATACAGGAACTTAATTTGGGGCTCTCTATTCTGTTCCATTGGTCTCTGTGTTTCTGTACCACCACAATACATTTTTATTCCTGTGGCTTTGAAGTATGTTTGAAATCTGTGTGATAACCTTTGGCTTTGTTCTTTAACCTCGGGATTGCTTTCACTATTTTGGGCCTCTTGTGGTTCAATTTTAGGACTGTTTCTCCCATTTCTGTAAAGAATGCCTTTATATTTTGATGAAGATTACACTGAATCAATAGATGGCTTTGAGGACTATGGATATTATCCAGATCCATGAACACAGAATGCATTTCCATTTGTGTTTTGATTCCTTTCTGCCAAGGCTTGGAGTGTTGTTATACAGATTTCTCATTTCTTTGGTTAAATTTATTCCTAAGAATATTTTTGCTTTTGATGTTATTATGAGCTGGATGGTTTTCTTTTTCAGATGTTTCATCATCAGTGTAAAGAAATGCACCTGATTTCTGTATGTTCATTTTGTAACCTGTAATTTTACTGTAATTGTTAATTAGCAGATTTATGGTTATGTGTGAGTGTGTGTGTGCTCTTAGCATCTACAAGGAGCAACAGTATTACTTCTCCCTTTCCAATTTAGATGCCTTCTGTTGGTCTTCATTCAACAATGGTGGCGCTAGTGGGCATCCTTATCTTGTTCCTTTTTTGAGGAAAAGCTTTCAAATTCCAACTTGGCTGTGATGTATAATCCTTTTTAAGTGTTCTTGAATTTGGTCTGCTGATAGTTTGGTCTGTAACAATCAGGATGATTAGTCCACAGTTTTCTTGGGATGCCTTTATCTAGTTTTATATCAGGGTAATGCTGGCCTCACAGAATGCATTTGAAAGTGTTAACTACTGTGCCCTAATCTTTAAGTCCTTGAGCTCCAGAATTTGTTTCAATTATGATAATTTAAATATCTTTGGTAAGAACAAAAACTGCTTCTCTTCATAATTTTATTACAGAGTTCGTGAAATTGCCTTTTCTTGTAGCTAATTTCTTCATTTCTCATGGAGAAATTCTGAATTCTTTAATCAGTTAGATTACAATATTGCATACCTTGAGGTTCAGTGGCTGGAGATTTATCCTTCTTGTGACACCACATTATTGTGATTTTACAGTGCCTAATGAAGTGTGCCTCTGTTCTCCCATGAGAAGTAGCACACACTCTTCTTGTTCACGCTGTTACAGTCCAACAGGCTGGCAATTAGAAACTTTTACCTTGTTCCCCAGAAGGTGGTGCCACAGCACAAGGTTTTTGGGTTTTCTCACCGGAGCCCTTGGGAGCAGGCCTGTAGAAAGAACTGGAGTGCAAGAAAAGCTGGTGGCAGAGTGGGGGGTAGGGGTGGCCTTGGGCCAGTAAGAGGATCCTCCAGTGGGAAATCCCAGAGGTCCATGGGCAGCCCTTGTGCTGAAATTCTGGAGCATGTAAGCAAGAAACAACTTTCCTTCAGGGCCCTCTGATGTTCTTGGCTGCCTCTTGCCCTTGATGGTTCCTCCCCCGAGTCGTGGGGGTCCGGCCTCAGAGATCTGGGAATTGCTGGAGGATCCAGCTGCCACCTCCACAGCCAGGCCATCCATCCCTCACCACTCTGCGTCCCCACCTGTCCGCCAGAGGTAGCTGCTGCTGCACCGTCCCCACACTTGGCTCTGTTCTGTTTTGATGGCTTGCCAGTTTCCCCCATCAGGCTGGTTGGGGCCCACCCCCCAAAAAGCACCTCTGGTCAGTGTACCAGTTTTGCACTCTCCAGATTATCTTTTCCAATGGCTGCAAGTGGGTATGGGGCAGGCTCAGACTCCTTTAGATCCAGCCCCCTGAGACATCCTATCTAGTCTACTGTCCGATTAGTTGTAAATCACAAAGACAGAAGAAACCACCTAAACTGCCACGATGCTGATGTTTTACAAATTGCTTTGTTATGCGGAGGATTGTCATTTTACCGTGGCAAATTATTTCTTCTTTTCCTATACATTTTGGTGTTGTTTCTTGTTCATGAAATTCCTGCCTTTAAGTGCTTAAAAATGTTCTCTTTCTTTATATCTTTAAATCAGTTAATGTCACTCTTCTGTTCAGAACAATTTAATAGCTTTCCATGTCTGAATAAACAATACGTTTCAAAATGGCCTCTAAGGCCATAGATGATTTGCACCCGGACCCACTGCCTATACGTGTCTTCTCTTATTCTTGCCCCACTCGCTATTTTTCCAACAAGACAGGACTCTCTCTGCCTTGGCAGCTTAGTGCTTACTACTCCCCTGCTTCACAGGCACAGAAGTCACTGCCCTTTGAGTTTCTGCTCACATGACACATTATGAGAAAAGCCTCCTCCAACCTCTGGACTTGCTTTTTCCTGTTTTTCCTCTGCAACATTTTTTGAAAGAAATTTCACCTTTTTAAAAAATTTACTTACTGTGTTTCTCCTGCCACTGCAATGTTAGCTCCCAAAAGGCAGCAAATTTTTGTTCGTTATCTCACCCACTGCTAAACAACTCTTAGACACAGATACCTCGTCACAGTTTACAAGTAAGGAAAATGATGCGGAGAAAGGTCTGAATAACTTCTGCAAAGCCAAAAAACTAGTATGTGATAGCAGCAAGTCAAAAACAACCAAAAAAGAAGTTAGGATGTTATCACAGGGTTAGATGAAAATAATGAGAGGAGAGTAAAGGAACAAAATAGCTAGAAATGCAGGGAAAGATAACTAGGTGGTGGGTTTTTTCTTTACTTAACACATACGCTAGAGCAGCAGTTTGTAACATTTTTCTGAAAAGGCCCAGAAAGCACAGTTGACCCTTGAAAAACCTAGGTTTGCACTGTTAGGGTCCACTTAAGTGACTTGGTTTTTTTGTTACTACATGATTTTCCTAATATCTTCTTTCCTCTGGCTTTTATTTATAAGAATACAATATATAGTATATTTTGTTATATGTATTGGTTTTGTTATCAGTAAGGCTCCAGTCAACAGAAAGCTATTAATCGTTAAATTTTTGAGGAGTAAAAAGTATTGTGTGGATTTTTAACTGTGTGGGGGGTTGGCACCCCTAACACTCATATTGTTCAAGGTTCAGCTGTGGATACTTCGGTCTGTGCAAGTCGTATGATGTTATGGCTACTACTCAACTCTGCTGTTGGAGTGCAAAGTTAGCACAGACAATACAAAAATGAACAGGTGTGTCTGTGTTCCCATAAAACTTTATTTACAAAAATAGTAGGTAGACTGGATATGGTCCTGGTTTCTCAACTGTTGCTACCAATGATCCTATAAACTGTTAGAGCTGAGAGGAAGTGGTTTTACTCATACTTGAAAATAATTGCAAGAACTTAGTGTATACGTGCATATAACCCCAAAGTAGAATTTTAAAGCAAAAGAAGGACTAGCTATATGGTAGTCTTTAACTTCCAGGTAAAATATTCTGTTAGAAAGCAGTAGGGTCAGAATGTTTCTTGCAAACTTGAGTTTTCTAGGTTTTATTAAAAAATAAGCTGTGAACCTATTTTATGTTTGATAGTGGTAACGAAGTATGAGTTAAACTAAAATGGCTTTACACTAGCCAAATTTCCCTCTTTATTAAACATACCTTTTTAAGTGAAGGCCTTTGAATGCTGAGACTTCTTTAACTTACATTCCAATAAATCAATTTAAAAAATAGTTTGGGTTAACAAAGAACCTACATAATACCATCTGGGGAAAAAATCACACTTGTAACGTAATTTTTAGGTAAAATATTACTTTTTAAAAGGAGGAAAAGGTATGACGATTATCTGTCAGATGTGATGTGTAGGGCTTCCTTCCTTGAGTAGAAGGTTGAAGCACTAATGAAAGCCCCTACAAATCCAGTAGATTCTATGTCTCCATGTCTCACTTCTGAAATAACAGCTGATTTTCTGCCATTAAACTGTGGGGGTAGCCATTTTGGCTGTGTCTTATTGAAGTCCCAGCATTAGCATAAGGGATGGAACTATATAGTAGATAAACTATGTTTCTGAAACTTTTTCTGTTGTTCTGAAATGGCTCATGTCTATGCCTACACACGCCCCTCGTCTACCTCTTGTATTACTCTGCATATTTGTACTGAGTAATGTCACAGCAACACATACTTGTGCACACTTGAGTTTCTCTGCTGAATCTGTCAATCACCTTCTTACTGCTTAAAACGTCCAAATATTGACATAATCCCACCTAAAACAGAAGCTGCTATTTGTATAAATTATATACGGCACCCAGAGGCACTGAGCATGCTACTGAACTAGTAACAAACACATTTGTACTATATTATAATCCATTCTCGGTTCTACACGATGTTAAGTTTACTGTTGCTCCTCAGAAGAGAATGAGGATTGTCAGTTTAAGATAAATGAGAACAGATGTTGAAAAAACTGTTAGCACATTACAGGAGACTTACAGAGATCTAAATCTGAAATTATCTTCAATTTGCATCCATCATTAATTTTTTTTATGTAGTATGCTTTTCCTTGGATGTAACATTCTAAAACATTTGCTATCTATCACAGGTTGAAAACAAATGCAAAGTCAAATAATATTCATAATAAATGGAAAACAAGTGTATGTCTCATAGGAAAAGCAAATGTGATCTTATGAATACATGTATTTTTAGTTTAAAGCTGTTGCTATCAAACCCTTTGATATTAGCAATTTGACTTCCAACTGATGTTTACCTCATGTCATCATCTTCACACTGTAAAAGTTGAAGAATGTGGAGAGCTACAGGGAGGATCAGAGTTAAAATAAAGTAAACGTCAACCGTAGAACTCAGGCCTTCTGAACCCACTGGCACATACCGACCACAGCTTGGTGGGTTCAGGTAAGGTTCCAGTTTCTTAGCAGGGGCTGCGAAGACTTTGACTACCCATCCCAAGTAACCTTTCACAGATCTTCTCTTGGGCATATGTGAATGTTCTATCACATTTTATGGTTTTGTGCCTACCAGACCTTCTGGAATATTCTCACTCATTCTTGTCTGGGAAATTCCTCTTTCTTCTGTATCAAAACCAACTGAAAAGTCAGTTCAAGGTCTCTAGGCCCTGAGTGGCTCCTTCTTTGGCTCCTTTCAAGAAATGATTAGAAAAATTGTCACACTGGAACACAATTATCTTACATTTGCATTAAGTGTTGAAATATAACTGAATGAACAATATATAAAAATGAATTTTTACTGGGAAAAATGTAAGGATTATGTAAATTATTCTTAGCTCACATATTCTATACTAAAATGTCAAATATTTCTTATTCCTTTTTTATACAGTTCTCTCTCATGAACTTAGAACTGTTCTTCCCCTCTCCCCCAAACAAGATACTGACAAAATAAAACACTACTAATAGGGAGAAAAATCTTATTCTTAGTAAATCTGAATCTATTGCCTATGACATCAAATGAGTCCATCTGTTCTTAGGATTTTTTTGAACAAATTTTGCTTATAGCAACTGCATCTAGTAATTTGGCGTACTAAATCCGAAGGAGAAAGGCCAGAAAGTAGGCATATTCTCTCCAGATAAACAAAAAGTGACCATCTGGAATTTACATTTCTTTCATACAAAGGAAAAAATACATGGTAAGTTGAAAAAATATCAGTCGACTCTGCCAAGTGAAAGTAAAATCAGAAATTAGTACTTTGGCCACTTTTTAACTTTCACCAATAATTTTAATGAGCCCCCTATTTTAGAAGTTTTCTCTCTCACAAGTATCTGTAAAACACAAAATCAGGGGAAATAAAGCAGCAAGTAATAATTGGTGGCATAAAGAGAATAAGTACTCTTAACTCTTTCATGTATTACTGTCAAAAATCTCTATGGAAAGTGCTTGGGAGGCTCAGTTGTTAAGTGTCTGACTTCGGCTCAGGTCATGATCTGACAGTTTGTGAGTTCAAGCCCGGTGACGGGCTCTCTGCTACAGCTCAAAGCCTGGAGCCTGCTTTGGATTCTGTGTTTCTCTCTCTCTGCCCTTCCTCCACTCATGCTCTGTCTCTCTCTCTCAAAAAATAAACAAACATATTTAAAAAATCTCTACGGAAGACTTCATACTGCTTGTGAAATTTCTTTGCATCCTAAATCTCAACTTGATGTCAATGAGCCATGAAATGAAACCGTGGAGAATTCCTGCCATCCAGTGATGGTCTCAATGCAGCTTTTTGCTGGGGACCCCCTGAGGTATTTAATCGACTAGCCTCCTTGAATAAAGTACACTGCTAAAATGCTATATCATGGATGGAAACAGGATAGAAAAGAAAAGCCTACAACAAATAAATAAGAGTTAAAATGTTACCTGCAATAGTTTGTTTCCTACCAATGTATTTTAACACAAATGTATATTGCTTCATAAATACATGCATATAATAGAGACACAAGTAAAGAGTGAAGACGGCCTTCCCCTACTTTCCAATAAGTAGATTTGGAAATACTTCCCTCTGATGGGCAGAAAGTAGAAATTTCTTCCCGAGTAAAAAGTTAGAAAAGAGAGAGCTGGCACTTACTGATCCACGTCACAAAACTTGAGAACGTGAATTCAAATCTAGGTATTTCTGATTCTAACATATGAGACAAACAACAACAAAAACCATCAAGCACATGGCTAAATAAATGCAAGAAGAAATGGGCTATACATCTGCACAATTCCACATATCCACCCAAGTATGTGGAAAGGGTGGAAGGTAAAAAGTACAACTGAGGGCAAATTAAACACAACAGACTTGAGTGAGGACTAGATGCTTTTTGTGTGCTGTCTCCTTACTTCACACAGAAATGCCTTGTGGTTACTTCCACAGTTCTGCTTTTATAAATGAAGATGTTTGAGAGCTTCTTGAGCATCAGACGTGCTCTAAGCACGTCTGACTCCTTTCCTCCACTACAATTAATACAAGACTCAGTATATACCAACACCGGACACACTGTCCAGAATATAGTATGCAAACACAATACACTGCTTAAATAAACTGAAGGCAGAAAATACATATTTGCTAGTGAATTAAAGAATGTAGTTATATCAAAATATGGTAATAACATACAAAAACATTAACGATATTAGTCATTTCCTTCCAGATTAAAAATAAAAACCTCAAGAGGGCCCGACTGGCATTCACTTAGGAAATCCTATGCCACAGACCATAACAACATATAAGAAACGTAATCAACAGACCATGACAAAGAACAGTGAGGTTTAAAAATCTTGATGAATGTCAGGAAACAAAGTCCATTTGATAGCATGCAACTTTGGTTTGTCCTTTTCAATCCATCAGTATTTTAAAGGATACTTAGTACCAGGATAATGTGCGACTCTGCCACGAACTGAGCCTGGCTGCTTCCGTGAATGTAGCTCTGTAAAACAAGACAAAGAGGCAAACATTAGATTCTAGAGACAAGCAGGTCTTTTGTATGTTTCTTTTTCTTCTTTTTTTTTATTTTGAAGTTTTATACCAGAAAGAGAAATAAAAAATCTAATTAAGCTCTTATGAATAATTCTTTTGAATAGCTAACTGGAAATAACAAATGAATATGTTGGTTGATATGACTGTTATTTGTAGAAAGCAACTTAATATCAAAAGTAAATTTGCTAGAACTTGTTAAAAGGTTTACCACAAACACATGCTTATTTACAATGTAATGGTTATTCCAGAGTTACTGTAAGATGTAAGATACAATCAAAGTGATTAAGTTTATCTTGAAGTAAAAGAATTATCAAACATTAAATCTTTTCCACATTATCAGAGTTTTAAAATAAGAAAATAGCTTTATATTAGCATTCATTCCATGAGAGCATTTAAAGTGGCTTTTTTCCAAAATAAAATTATTAAAACTTTTACCACACTGAAAAATGTAGTTTTCTACACCTAGTTAAGAATGATTAGTAGTTGATACCAGTCAATTACAGAAAATACGACACAAATCTCCAACTAGGGCATTTCACTGCTTAAAAAGAAAAAAAAAACTGATTTCAATTGTTTTTGCTGTTAATCTCATGACAATCTGCTGCATTTGCTTTAAGTATAAATCCTTTCCTAGGTTTTCTGCTTATCAAAAAAGGTTTTGAAATTAAAGATAAAATGCATAACTTAGTGTACTCAATATCATAACACATTTAAAGCATAACTATCAGAGACCACTTTGGGTGGGCCCTCTCAAAATCTTATTTCAGATAAATATGGTTGAAAGCATGTATAAGCGTATGCTCTTATGAAGGGTAACCTAAGAGAAAATTATTCCTTCTTGGCATTAATCTTGGACATGTCACCAAATTTCTCAGAATTTCAATAACCCTTAATCTATAAAATCAGGAACTGAATTAGATGATTTGTGATATTTTTGAAGTATCTAAAGTCTTCCGTGTTTTGTCATAAATTGTGTCCTGATATTTTCTTTAAAGGCTCATCTTTCTACTCTGATCTACTCTGTCTTTTTTTTCATCTTTAATCTCATTCATAGGACAGCTGCTTCATCCAAAAGTATGTTTAGGTGTGTTCTCTAAGCAAAGCATCAAGCAAACTGACTAAAATAGAACATTTCTGGTTTATGAATGAATCCTATTACATAAATGTTTTCTGCTGACTCTATCCTGTAAATGTACTTATATGGAGATAAACACAGCTTTGAAAATCATTAACTTAGCTGCCAGCTAATCATTAAAGATTTTTTTTGTAAATTTATTTTTATTTTTTTTAGAATATAACACTATTTTTTTAACATGTGCAATTATTTTCCATCATTTACAATACAGTAGTTGCAATGACACTCAAAACAGAGAAGCAAAGTAAAAAATCAAAACACCAACTTCTGTTTCATGTAATTAGACTTATACAGAAATTAGAAGGTTAAGTAGCAACTAGTTAATCACCAAATTTCACAGCTATCTGAAGTGGCAATCGTTATATAGCAGCTTATCTATGATACATTCAAGATACATGATATAATTTATTACTTGTTCGTAAGCTAAAACACAGCCTGCTTAATACCTTTCCTTAAATTCCACCTCTATACTACAATATACTTGAGGTCCATGCAAAAAAGTAGCTACCTTTTATAT
>NC_043700.1:21270234-21333377 GCF_006229205.1 Suricata suricatta
CAGCATGTAATTTCTGTCCTTGATGGAATGTATTAAATAAGCAAACACCCCAACAAGCAAAACAAGTACTACAATGTAAAAATATTAAAAAAAAAGAAAACCCTCTCACATGCATAAATGAAAGATTGCACACAAAGAACTCATCTTTTCAAGCTTCAATAGTAAATATTCTGCTACTATGTATTAATAACTAGTGAATGACAGTAGTAAAATTATGAAAAAAAGACATCATAATCTACTATTTGGCATCACTTAGTCTGATTAGAAACCAAGACCCTCAATACTGAGAAACGAAGACTTTATTATTCTAATGGTAACAGCAAGGATAATAAATACAACCCCACCCAGTACTATTAGTAATAGCTACTGTTTATAAACACTTATTTTGTGTAAGACACTTAAAACTTTTATGTACAATACCCCATTTAATTCTAATAATCCTCCAAGAAAAGGTATTTTTAATCTCAGCCATTTTACAGACAGGGTAATAACTAAGACTTAAGAGAGGTGAAGAAACGTGCCCAAGTTCTCACATCTACTATACGTAAACTCTGGGATTTGAAATTAGGTCTCTGATTTCAGACCCTGAGGGCTTATTCACTATAGTATCTTGCTATCAGCTGGACATTTGTTGGACATGTTTCGTATGTTCTCACATTGTATCTTATTAGCAACCACATAAAATAGTACTGTCGGCTTCCAAATGAGGAAACTGCGATGTAGAGAAATTAACTTGCTTAAGATCGTATTAGTAATTGGTGGAATTTGGACTGAAACAAGGATTTGATGACCTCCAAGCTCCAGGCCTTTTCTGGTATATAGCAACTGATTAAAAGAAAATCAAGGGAAACATTTTATAAAAGCTTTATCTGGTTATCACATAATTAACTCTTGACATTTATAATTAATAAAACGAACATTTATATAACTGAAATATTTGAATACAACAATAATGAGTAAAATGGTCAGATTTACAGAACAACTTCCAGGTAGTGAGCCTACATCAGAACAACAAATTTAGAGAAGCAAGAAGATAAAATATTTTCTAGATGAGTGATTTCAAAACATTTGTGTTTAAGAAGGAATATCTACTCTGGTGAATGTCATCAGTAGGCTTCCAAATTTCAAATCCTATGGTTGTATCTCAATCTTACTTGACTTTATCTGAAGAATACGCTACATGTGACCACTTTAGGTTTGTTGTAATATTTTCTTGACCTCTAGAATGTCACTTTTTCAAAAACTGAAGTATAATTGAGACATGTTATATTAGTCACAGGTGTACAATTCTACACATTACTCAAAGTTCACAAAAGTGTAATCACCATCTGTCACCATACAACATTATTACAATATTGTCGACAATACTGCTCATGATGTGCTTTTCATGTCCAGGATTTATTTATTTTATAGCTGGGAGCTGATAACCCTGAATTCTCTTATCTACTTCATCCATTTCCTTCCCCACCTCAATTTTTTGGTTCTCCGGATTTAGGAATCTGTTTCTGATTCATGAGGTGAAATCACAAGGTGCAAGTCTTCCCTGTCTGACATACTACAATTAGCATAATACCCTGTAGGTCCGTCCATGTCGTTGCACATGGCAAAATCTCCTGATGTTTACGGTTGAGTAATATTCTGTGTGTATGTGGATGCACACCACATCCACTCCGCCCACCAACAGAAATAATGTTTATTCCAACTGTGTTTATTGTGGTAAAAAACATACAACATAAAGTTTACCATCTGAACTTCCCCCTCATCATGATGCGTGTTCTAATCGCCTTTACCAACATCACCATCTTTCTATCCATCTCTCATCTGGTAATCATCACTTTGTTCTCTGCATTTAAGAGTCTTTTGCTTTGTCTCTTTTTCCCTTTGTCCATTTGTTTTGTTTCTTAAATTCCACACGAGTGAAATCATCTTTCTCTGGCAGGTGTATTCACCTAGTGTTATACTCTCTAGATCCATCCATGTTGTCACAAATGGCTAGATTTCATTCATTTTATGGCTGAGTAATATTCCACTGCGTATCCATACTGCCTCCTCTTCACAGTTTCATCTTCCATTGGGCACATGGGCTGCTTCCATAACGTGGCTACTGTAAATAATGATGCAATGAACCCAGGGGTGCAAATATCTCTTCAAATTAGTGTTTTCATATTTTTTAGGTTTATTTATTTTGAGAGAGAGAGAATGAGTAAGGGAAGGGCAGAAAGAGGGGGAGAGAGAAAGACGCCCAAGAAGGCTGCATGCCATTGGCACAGAGCCCAAGGTGGTCTCTTTCTCACAACTATGAGATCATGACCTAGGCTGAAATCAAGAGTTCGATGCTTAACTAAGTCACCCAGGTGCCTTTTGGGAAATTACTGCCTGTGTTCTCTTCTAGGATTTTTATGCTGTTAGATCTCACATTTAGGTCCCTACCCATTTTGAGTTTCCTTTTGTCCACAGTACAAAAATGGTCCACTTTCATTCTCTTACACATACCTGTCCAATTTTCCCAACATCATTTGTTGAAGAGGCTGTCTTCTTCCCAAGGGAGATTCTTGTCTCCTTGTCATAGATTAATCAATCATAACATTGTGAGTGGATTTCTGGGCTCTTTATTCTGTTCCATTGGTCAACATACCTGGCTTTGTGCCGGTACCATGCTGTTTTGATTGCTACAGCTTTATACTATATTTTAGAATCTGGGCTTGTGATCCAGCTTTGCTCTTCTTTATCAACTTTGACTAATCTGGTATTCTTGTTAGCATTAATTTTCTATTTCTGTGAAACGTACTGCTGGTATTTTGATAAGGATTGCATTAAATGTGTACACTGCTTTGGGTAGTACATTTTAATTATATTAATTCTTCCAAGCCATCGATGTGGTTTATCTTTCTGTTTGTGTCATCTTCAATTTCTTTCATCACTGTTTTATAATTTTTGCAGTACTAGTTTTTTGCCTCCTTCGTTAAGTTTATTCCCAGGTATTGTATTCCTTTTTGGTCCAACTGTAAATGGGATTGCTTCTTAATTTCTCTTCTCACTAGTTTATGAGTGTATAGAAAATCAGCAAAATTCTGTGTATTGATTTTGTATCTTGCAACTGTATTGACTTTACTTATCAGTTCTAGTAGTTTTCTTTTTGCAAAATCTTTGATATTTTATACATAGTTTCATGTTATGTGCAATTAGTAACGTTATTACTTCTTGCTTACCAATTTGGTTGCCTTTTATTTTTTTCTTGTATACTGTAGCTAGATTTCCAGTACTATGTTGAATAAAAGTGTTGAAAGTGGACATCCCTCTCTTATTCCTGTATTTAGAGGAAGCTCTTTCAGTTTTTCACTGAATATGATGTCAGCTGGGGGTTTTCCATATATGGCACTTACTAAGGTACGTTCTCTCTAAACTCACTCTGTTGAGACTTTTTATCATGAACAGATGTTTACTTTGTCAAATGCTTTCTTGCATCAACTGAGATAATTGCGCAGTTTTCATTTTTCCCCTTGTAAGTGTGGTGTTTCACACTGACTGATTCATGAACATTGAGCCACACTTGCATCCTTGGGATAAATCCCACTTGATAGTGGTAAATGATCCTTTTGCTGTATGGTTGAATCTAGTTTCCTAATATTTTGTTGAAGATTTTTGCATCTAGGATGCCACTTTTGATTTTTCTACTTCACTAGTTCCACTTCCTCATGCTCCTTGGCTGTTCCATCTCATTATTTGAACTAAATTTTGGAGAATCTCAGGGCTCCATAGACTGTAGTCTCTTCACTATATGGAATCTTCCCTGGTGTTCCTATCCAACCCAATGCCATAATAATTACCATATTTATACTGATGATGCCCACATTTATATCTCCAGCTCAGTACATCAGACTTTTACACTGCTCTTAAACATATCCATCTTCACTTGGTAGTCTGATAATTTTCAATAGTATATTCCTGGAAGCCTAAAACTTAAAATGGTCCAAACAAAAACTGATACGCTTCCCTATCTATCCCAGAATTAGCAACATAATTTTCCCAGTTGTTTAGGTCAAAACTTGGAATAATCTTAACTCCCATTCTTCTCTCCTCCCTCTCTTCAATCATTCACAAAATATCACTGACTTTACTTTCCAAGTCCATTCCAAATTCAACCACTTGCAACTACTTCTAAGAAGCACTGGCAAAAGTGCCCAAAGATTAAGTCCAGGACTTACTGTCTGGTCTAAGCAGTTACCATCTCTTGCCTAGATTACTACAGTACTTTCCTTGCTTCTCCCTGCCACTGCCCTATAAGCTATTTGCCAGCCAGATTAATCTTGTAAAACTAATGAGAACCTGTATCATTACCCTACTCAGAACCCTTCAATTCTTTCTTAAATGTGTGAAATATTGTATCATGTAATGTTTTCTGCTTCTAATTACAAATTCAAACAATCTACATATTTCTACCTATTTAAAAGATACAGCTAGATTTAAAAAATTGACAGGTGGTCCTTAGAGACTTATTTTACTGTATTAGACCTACAATACTTCTTGTATACATGAGGCAGGACAGAGTAAAGACTCAGGGACACTCCTGAATCTGCCTCTTGCTAGCTGTGTTATACTGAGAAAATTACTGAACCTCACATCTTTAATAGGAATAGGAAGACATTTCTCAAAATACAGAACTAAAAATTAAATAAAATAATGTCAAGGTAAATAATATGCATAGCATCTAGCTTTCTTTACTGTACCTAATCAAATATAATCAAGGACAACTCATTTTCGAGTCTCTATTCCAAAGTATTTGAATCTTTTAAACATTAGACAAACATGTTTAAATACCATTCAGAAATCATTTTATTGTTATAGATAAATTTAGTGTTGAGCTGATATTTTAAAAAGATGATATTCATGAACCTGTGGTAACATATGAATTTTATCCATCTCTTTAGTCATTAAAATCACTTCAAACCCAGATACTACAAAAGACATTAAGATTTAATAAAGCAGAATTCATTTGATAAACTTTTACTGAGCAACTATTATGTGTCATGTATTAATTTAGGTAATGAAGACCCAGAATAAAACAGAAAAACAACCAAAAGGTCCAAAAAACTGTATTTTCATGATTTACAGGTTTAATTGTGAGAACACAATTTGTCTACCAAAGTAAAATAGACGTAAGTAGCATACACTAAAAGCCCTAAGAGCAAACACAAAAATAAAAGCACAAAGAAACATTCCAAAGGTCTTCTGCATTGACCCTAGAAATAGTTATCTCTCATGGGGTGCCTGGGTGGCTCAGTTGGTCGAGCCCCAACTCTTGATTTCAGCTCAGGGAGTGATCCCATGGGTGTGGGATCAAGCGACCCATTCCCCCATCTCCCCCCAATGGCGCTGGGCATGGAGCCCATTTGGGATTCTTTCTCCCTTCCCTACTCCATCTCCCCCTCCCTCCCTCAAAGAAAAGAGTTAGCCTTCATTTATAGAGCCACCCAAAGTAATGAGTTAATCCAATTAAATATAAGCTAAAGTGCATGACTTTTAAGACCTTAATAAGGTGCACACACTTTCAAAATTCTCTGAAAGAAGTATCAATTAGTAAATTTCTTTGTAGCTTTAGCATGATATTAATTTACATCCTTTCCTTCTCTGAATGTTACTAATTGTGATGGAAATATTAGTAACTAATGGTAATTTCATCCTAAATATATATTAAACTTTATAAGCACAATGCATTTACTGAATGCTACTCAAGAAGAAAATCTGCATGGTCTTTGATACTGGTCTTTAAAATATATCTAGTTTTTCTACAGAGATCAAATGTTTTAGCAAACCATGAATATAAATACTTCTTTACTTGACCTGTCCATTGAACACCTTATAGAGCATATAAGCCAAAGTTAAAGACTGGTTCATAAAAATTACTTTATCAGAAAGTTCATTCCCATATTACTTACATAAAGGCCAATTTATTTAGATGAAAAATGAATTCTGCATAGCATAATATAAATAATATATATGAATAGGAAACTTCCCTTAATTCCAAGTAACGTACTAGAAAATCAAAGTTGGTATATTTTGTTTCATACAATGCTTCTAATACCTCTTACGTAAGTTTCAGAAAAGAAAATGGAAATTAAGCAAAATATAGTATACATCAGTAGATTAAAGGAATCTCATTTAACTTTTTCCTAAATTCTTGGGAAAATGGTATCAGTCATTCTGCTCTTTTTCAATATTTTAAAATGCGTTAAGTTTTGTGGAATCATCACGAGTCCTGTTATACACTGAACTATTTGACAGTAACTTGCTAGTACAGACCAACAGCTGACGCCTGAGAAAGAAGCTATCGTAATGAAAGTACATTGCACTTAAGAGTAAGGAGTCTCGTTTTCTAGTGCTAATAAATTGAACAGATATTAACAAATCTTGGACAATTCAATCATTTGGGTCTCAGTTTCCTAATCTATAAAACAAAGACACTGAAATACATATTTTAATCAAAATGCCTGAGTGGAATCCCTATCCTGGAATAGGTCACTGGTGTGACATTGAACAAAATTACTCTAAGCCTCAAACTGTTCAACTAGAAACAACTATTTCAGTCGGAAAAAACAAGAAGTGAATTAGAAGTGAGAAGTGAATTAGATAATACATGTGAAATACTTAGTATTAGGCCTAAAACCCAGTAAGCACTCAATAAATATTATCTATCATTATTATTACCACTAATTATTTCAAAATTTAACTCTCAGTTATAAGACTTACAGATGAACATAATGGCCATTGATTTATGTCTACTGGTGGTCAATTAACAGACTCTGTCCAGGTTATGTTCTGTCAATGAATAATTACTGTTTTTTCAACTTCCAAGCTGATATTAAAAATTATCTGCCTTGGAGCAGAATCAAGCTCTAAACCTCCAATCTGATGAATCTGAACAGACTGTTGCAGTTATGAGGGCTTTGTAGCAAAACCAAACATGAACATAAGCAGAATACAAAACGTTCTTCACTAACATATCTACGCCAGGATAGAACTCTTTTGAAGACAATACTGCATAGGACTCAAATTACTTGTTATTTCTTCCTCATTCATGGATTGAATATATATTGGTATCTATCTGGTTTGGCATATAAGTTCCTTGTTGGACAAAAGACGAAAGTGTACATAAACCAATCCCAGAGAGATAAAAGTGGTTTTAAATTTTGATCATTTAAAAAAATGTAACTTATTTTAAAAGAATCATTAAAACATCAAGAAAATGGCAAATGCATGAAGTTAGTATTTGATACTGTTGGGTGTACCCAAAAGGCCATCTGTCTCAGTTCAAGGTCAAAATACATGATTGCAGGGATGCCTGGGTAGTTCAGTCAGTTAAGGTTAAGTGTCCGACTTCGGCCTAGGTCATGATCTCGTCGTTCCTGAGTTCAAGCCCTATGTCGGGCTCTGGGCTGACAGCTTGGAGCCCAGAGCCTGCTTCAGATTCTGTGTCTCGCTCTCTCTCTGTCCCTCCCCCACTCATGCTCTGCCTCTCTCATCCTCTCAAAAATAAACATTAAAAAAATTTAAAATACATGATTAAATAATGAACCCAGAACTTGTCAATTGCTAGAAGGAACACTGCAGGAACTATCTTTCAGCATCTTATGTGAATTTTTTCTGCCCAATATCTTCAAGCAGTTGGACTCAAATGACATGTCATTTCCTTTCTGTCTACTTTTGTTCCCCACGTCTTGCACATATTGTGAAAATTACCTTTGTGAATCCTTTTAGCCTTTTTTAGTCCGTTATGTAGTGCCTCTTAGTACAAGGACAAAAGACACTTAAAATTTAGAGAAGTGTCTAAGTGATAGGCTCTCAGTTGCCCAGTACATGAGTCTTACTCTTTGCAAAAGTACTGCATTAACCAAAAAAAAAAAAAAAAAAAAAAAGGAAGCCCAATTTATTATCAACATAACAAAATAGGATGAAAATACTGCATTTTCTTTGACGGCACTTCCAAGAAGTCAAAAAAACTGCCTCACTACTTTTAAATTTTTGTCTTTGAAATTAATCTAGGCTATTTAAGAATTCCCAGTAGAAGAAATGCCGCTTTCCTGATCAAATCCTATATAGAATGAGCGGCCCATGTTTTTGTGTATGTTAGAATCAATCATGTTTTTAGTATGTAGTTCTAAGTAAATAAGATGGTATTTCAAAATACATCTGTTAGTAGGACTGCAGTAATGAGAGCGTCATCCTGAGTCTTTGTGTGCTAAGGTACACAGAATACAATAAGGAGTAATCTTTAGTATTTCTTTTTCAGTTTCTTCCTGGGAATATTAATGCCCATGAAAGGAGTCTTATGAACCGCTAGTTTTAACACTCAATAAGATACTGTACCTCAACAGATATACTTAAAGGCATCCTATGATCTTCCTTGCATGATACTATAATCTTGCTTGAGATGGAACCAATTAAAAGAGTCTCTAGTAAAATCAAAGCATGAGGGTAAAGGCAGACAGACCTCTGTTAGCTAATGGCAAAAGGAAGGATCCTGGGTCACCACTGTTAGTGTACAAAACAAAATGAAATCCCAAGGTACTTATCACTCTGACATTCTAACAAAAGATTTCTCTATTTTTTGATAGTTACACATTTTGAGCCCTTTCCTTAGGGGTTGTCTTTTTATGCATCAGCCTACATCAGCCTCTCTAAGGTAGCACTAGTTTTTGCCAGGCTGCCACACCAAATGGCAAATGTGATATCGATCACAGAACAGCTGGGCTGAGTCCTTCTGGATTTGCCTGAAAGAGGAGATATGAATAGGTATTGTCTACATCTAGGTGGCAAAGAATGCCGCTGTGTTTGATTTCTCCAAAGGCTGTATACACACCTTACGCTAGAAATTCCTAAGTACTTCATTACATATTTGGCCTAAACTAAACAATTACAACAGACATAGAGCAGTTCGTGTAAACAGTGATGAACCTGTCGCCTCTTCCAGTACTGCATCCGCCAGCTGTCAGCAGTGAGCTCCCACTCTCTCCTTAACTGCAATTTCAGGGCATCTTTCAGCCCTGCTCCTGCCATCTTCCAAAAAAGGATCTCTTCAGTGTTTCTTTATGGGAATATCGAAAAGATGGGCCACATAACGTAGGTCAGTGATTCTCAAAATGTGTGTGCGTGACACTCAACCTGGGATCACTGTTTAATAAAACAGATTCTCAGATGTCATAGGTGGGAATTCTAAAGCAGTAACTAGGCCTGTGGAGGTACCAGAGGTTTGCACCATTCCGGAGCTGAAAGCCACTTCTACACATCTACATTTTTGTAAGAGGCTGTATAGGAAGAAGGAAATGTGTAATTTTTAAAAAGTTGTCACAAAGGATAGGCATTGAGAAAAACTTACTAGTGAGAAGTTTGGTTTTCTGTAAAGTGATAAAGAATTGCTACATATTCAGAGAAAACATCTTACTAGTAAGAAATTTATTTTCTGATAATAATTGCTACATATCCATAGAAAACATCTCACTAGTAGGAAGGGGTTTTGTTTCTATCAACAATAAGGAATTGGTGTTTCAAATGCAGTCATTTAGCTCTCTGGATACAAGCCTATAAAAACAGTACTGGATGCAAATTGGACTCAAGCAATAGGAAAGCTACAGGACACTTGTCAGGCAGGTGAGCACCAGATGTTACCACACCACAAGTCTAAAAACTCAAATTTCAATCATCTAGTATTATCGGATATTTTCTAGAACACTGCATGACACAGGGGATAAGTTACCAACAGGCAGAAACTGAGCCTACTGGAAAGGCAGAACCAAACGGTAAGCTAGGACCTCCTAATTGAGGACATGAGAAAAATTGACAGTTTTAGAATAACGAGGGCCTTAGACTAGAAAGGGTGTGCATGGTCCTATTCAAACCCTTCTCCACAGAGCTGTGGGCTCTGACAGTCAAGTAGAGAGCTCTACTTGATGATTTCTCTTATGAACTTAACTTGAATTTACAGAGTTGGTTAAGACTGTAGTTCACATGTTGTTAAGGCAGCAGGATGGGGGGGGGGCAGGGCAGAAAATAACACAAAACAGAATTTTTAAAATGCAGTCTTCCAGTACTAAGGAAATCCTAAGGAGGATATGCTGAAATAGTTCTGTATAAATTGCCCCTTCCTTAGAAGGTCGACCAGTCGGAACACAGAGTGCGGGGCTGGGAATCTTCTAGGGTAACGTAAAACAACCCTAAGCCCCAGACACTAGTGAGAGAAACAGGACAAGCGGTGTTTGGAAAGGCACTTTTTACTTTCTGAACAAAACTGGTAATAGGACCAATGAGATGAAGCTCTCGTTTGTACTTTCAAAACATTGAGAGAATAAAAATATAATGAGACTTTCTTCCAAGCATGTGGCAAAACTTCAAAAGGTCCTATGACTCACTTCCAAGTAATTTAAGGAATTAGTATTTTGTTGACACCACATTTCTCAGCTTATTACAGTTTTCATTTCATTCAGTAACAAAAGAAAATGAAACACACAGTATAATTATTCTCATAGAATTTTCTTTTGTAACTAAATAAAATGTTCTAAAGAAGTTATTTGTTCTATTCTTCAGATTTTAAAATCCTACTGAATAGCTTTTAATATGTGACATACTGAATATATAAATCTACAATATGAAAGCTTTGGTAGTTCTGTCCTACCAGGTATATATGCAAAGTATGATCACATCGTATGTTTTTTTTTTTTTAGCCTCAAAACTAAGCAACCAATGAGAAAGATTAATACTCTTGAGTCATTATTATAAAGGTAATCCAAAATGCAAGAACTACAACAACAGCAAACTAATGTAGCTTAAATTTTACATCATTCTGCATTAAAAATAAAATCACTCATTTCGTATCGCCAAATATTTTGCTCCTGCGACTGGTCTAAGACACATATTAGGAACAGAACTTTGCTGTGCCCTATTCCAGTTTTGCCAACACATTGAATGATTTTTCCCTAGGAAAAGCCATTTAACCTCTCTATAATTTATTTTCCTGGTACAGATCATTTTTTGTTACTTATGAAGCTATTATATGATGAAGAAAAGAGGTTATTATCGAGCAAAGTCTGTAAAAGGCATTTAAACAAAAAATAATCACTCTTTTGAAGCAAATTTTTCATTACTCTTCTTTTTTTTCAGGTGTCTATGAAAATGATGTCCACATCTTCACTCTTAGTACTCACACTATAGATCACTGTTTGATAATTCTATACATGTAAGCATACTCATGTGGATGACAAATGCCTCGGGTGGCCAGGCAGTTATTCCTTAATGATGACTCTTTTAGCACATCTCTGTTAAATCATCCTCTGATCATTACTTGCGCTTGGTATTTATTCATATTGCTGCCTCACCTATTGCAGTGCGAGCAAAACACTGCTGAATCTGAGTCCCATCACATAGCGCCGGACTGCGTGCTATGGCAGTTCTTTTCATCTGGTTCTTCAGGAAGCTTCAGCTTGTACCCTTGAAACTTAGATTGTCTTAATAACAACACTTTCTCTCAAGCTTCCCAACTGCTTTAAGAGCCCAGTGTCATCTGTTTTCTCCGTATGTCTAGGACCACTGAATTTGATGACTAAAACTGGGAAATCATGGCCTCTAAATCTTTGGCATGAGAGACTCTATCTTGACATTTGATATGAAATATAGTACAAAGGTAAGATAAATGAAACCTGTCCAAGAAATGAAAGTGAGACTGATAAGGACTCAGATAGCAGACCCATATAACACACTTGACAGCCCCATGCCTTGGTAGGCCTTGAGAACGGGTTTAACTGATGATGGAGGCTACTGGCTCAACGTGCTGATCTGCCAGAGGAGACATTAGACTCTCGGTTCAATTTCCTATTTCCTGAAACTTACTATTTGAAGGCTACAAATTATCAACATTCACCTTTATATTTAATCAGTGTCCTCTCAATGTGAATTCAGTTACATAAGAAGTACTCTGCATAGAATAGGCTGCTATACAACTTCACATTCTACTATAAAAACCTGAAAGCACCAAATGCAATAATCTTCAATAGTAGTACCACACTCTTGGAGCTTTGGTTCCAAACCAGGCTGCTAGGTTTGAATTCTAGCTTGAGTACTTGGGCATGTTATTTAGTCAACCTACGGGTTCAGTTTCCTCATCTATAAAACTAGGTTGTTGTAAAAATTTAAAGCCTCTAAACAAGTGTAACAGTAAGCCTGAGGTGTTAGCTATTGTTGTTGTTGTATTCGGGCGATGCGGACTGAATGTCTAACATGTGATAGGTACTTCTATATAGGTACTATATGCACTTGAGATAAGGGTTAAAAGAGCAAATATTCCTGGCCTCAGGGGCTTACAATATAGTCTGTGTGTGTGTGTGTGTGTGTGTGTGTGTGTGTGTGTGTGTGTGTTGGGGGCAGGAAGATGAAGGGAGACAGACAAAAACAATGAATGTATAAATAATATAAAGCATACGCTAAGGACAGTAGTTAGCCATACCAATAAGGCAAAGTATGAATGGCCAGTGCAATAGCCTTAAGGTAGAAATGGTTGGTGAGGACTCAGATTGTACTCGGGAGTTCTGTTGGGAGGCCTTAACAGGAAGGTGTGAGCTGAAGAGTAACATGATCTATGCTGAGAACAGACCATATGGAGCAAGGACAGAAGCAAAGAGAGCAGAGAGAGGTTACTGGAGTAATCAAGACATAAAATCCTGATAGTTTAAAGAAGGTTCATGGTAGGTGTTTAAGAAGCAATCTGATCCTGGATCTATTTTAAAGAAAGATGAACATTTCTTATTTCCTCTGTGTTTTTATGCAAGGTGAAACTGTAAGTTTATGACAGAAACAATGAGTAGTAAAAACATAGCTCAAAACTCATGGTAAACATATACATTCTAGTATTTATAGAAATACACACATAGGACATTTTCATTCAGTTGTGGAATTAGGAATTTAAAACAAAACCTACAGCTTCAATGATATGAGTCACTGAAATGGTAAACCTACTTTAATTACAAAAGATATGTTACATTATTTGCCCATGAAGTTCTATTCTCTTTTCAACTTTTCTCTAAAATGATTCATACTTTTAAATCCAACAGTTCTGCTGTGTAAGACCCCTTTTCAGCCACATCTGTATTTTCACCTTTTATTAACTATTAGTTTTATATATTTATTTGAATAATCCCACTTGAATTCCCTAACTTTAAAATATAGTCAAATAAATGTCAATATTCTCCATTTTGCCAGACTTCCAAGCCCCCATCAATAATACAGCCACTATTCAGATCTCATTTCAACTTCAACATCTGTGCCTACATGAATCACAAGGCCAGTGAATATTTCCTATTCTACATTTGCCATTTTGCAATTATTTTGACACAACCAGTTCTGTCTGAATGCTTATCATATCATGCTTAGATTATGGGGTTTCTAATCTCTTACTTCTAGATAAATCTTCTCAAATCACCACTTTGATCAGTCTACTGCTCACAAACCTTTGAAAATTTAAAACTGCAGAGAGGCCTTGGCAATATGAGCCAGATACCTTTGAGTCAATCAGTCCATCAAAAGAACAAACACCTACTCAGTACTTAAGAGTACGAGATACTGGACTTCATAAAATGAGAAAAGCAAGTATAAAACAAAGTGCTTTTGCTCAAAAGGAAATAGAGCATATGTGCATAAAGAGATGTGTAATCACCTAGGAGCAAGATCTCTGTGCTTAACACTGCAGATTTAGTAGACAGGCCAAGATTTGAAATCTGTGCTGCAGTTGCCTCCTTTGTAAATGGGGATAATAGATCCGTCTTACTGATGCACGGGATTGAGCATCCTAAATTAGTAAAAGTAGCTACTAAGCTGCATGGCATTTAGTAAAGACTCTATAGTTTTGGTTATTAATTTAGCTATGTGTACAATGTTTTTCAGAAAATATAAAAGGCGAAATTATTATATGCTACAATGAAAAGAAAAACTGCAAAGATGGTGAACTGTAAACAGGGTATTTCGATGTATTCTACGTCAAGAGGAGTTAGAGGTGCTGGGAGCTAACTCTGAACTGGTGGAACGCAGCATGGAGATGAAGGGGGTACGGCAAGCCAACCTGCCTGATCTCACCGGGCGGGGCTGCAGCAGCCAGATTGCGCACCGTGGGTTCTCACATCATCTCTCTCTCTCTCCCCGTCTACCATCCGCCACACATAAAATCATGTTTCAGTAAAAAAACTCTGTTCTCAGCCCCCAAATATTCTATCCTGATTTCCACCTCTATACTGATTCCTAAGGCACCAAGGCATGAGATTTACTCTTACTGGTTTACCAAAAGTCACCTTGACTTTAAGGCAAATTCAAATTCCCCATCTTTTAGTAAATTTTCCCCTGAGAATTCTGCCTGGGGGTAGTATCTATTGCTCTTAAACTATAATATTTATATAATTTTAGTGTGTTCATGTAAGTTTTAAGTCCAGAATACTATCTGTTTCAGGAAAAAGGATATATTATTTATAGAATACTTTTAAAAAAAGTGTTCAAATACTTCAACATATTTTACAATAGTTTAAACAAATATAAAATACATTAAAACCTTAAAGTAAAATGTAAAATGATTCTAAGAATCTGTATATTTAGAGTATTCAGGAATTTAAAATAAAAACCTAGTACATCTATTAACAATTTCCTGTTTTGTTTTTTTTTTAATTTCTCAAACAAAGCTAACACTGAAGTTAAATTCCTCAAACTAGCATGAAGAACAGTTAAAACGCAGACCCTGACAAATCTTTAAAGAAAAACTGTGATGATTGAAACAACTATAGTCAATGTTATTTAAAATTAATAAAAATAGAGTTTACTGTTTTTAGATTTACAGTGAGCTCATTAAAGAATAATTTTAAAGCATTTTTAAAAGCTAATAAAATTGTTAACAAATATTTGGTGGTTATTATGTACTATAATCATATAATCTAAAAATAATATTTCACTGGAGATTTCTAATGTGTTTTCCATCATTAGCAATTAACGTGTTTCAAATATTTTTGTGTATTGTTGTATTACAAGGGGGTACTTGTATGCACTTAATCCATTTTTTTATACATAAATCAGTTTTGCTGTATATACTATTTTTAAAACACTATAGATTTAAAACACATTAGCTTGCAAATATCAAAATCAAAATTTACTTTCACGTACTGAGTGTGATACTGTTAAGGATACTACTTTAAACACTAAAAGCATTTCTCTTTTAACTCTATGCTTTTTTTTTTCCCCCCAAAAACTGGCTACTTCAGAAGAGATCCTCGGATTTGTCCTTTATCATAAATACACAGGAAGGGGAAGAGGGCATTCACAAATTCTCCATTGGGAAAGCACTGACAAAACTTATTTAAAATTACACATTTATAACTTCTGCATTTTTCTGTATACAAGCATAAATCAATACAAAATGGAGGTATTTTTTCAAAAAATATTATTTGGAAAAAATAGGCAGAAAGGGGAGCCTTTCCATCATACCTAGAGTAAATTATTAATAAGACCGTGATTATACTGAAAGAAAAGTGAGCAGGTAGAGAACAACCATCTGTTTACCGTTCATGCTACCAAAGAAATATAAGCTGGGGTGCCTGGGAGGCTCAGTCTGTTGAGCGTCCAACTTCAGCTCTGGTCATGATCTCACTGTTCCAGAGTTTGAGCCCCACATTGGGCTCTGTGCTGACAGCTCCAAGTCTGGCACCTGTTTCAAATTCTGTCTCTGTCTGCCTGTCTGTCTCTCTCTCTCTGCCCCTAACTCATGCTCTCTCAAAAATAAACATTAAAAAAAATTTTTTTTAATGTTTTTATGCTCGCTCTTTATTTTTGAGAGAGAGAGAGAGAGAGAGAGAGAGACAGTGGGGATAGGGGAGGGTCAGAGAGAGAGGGAGATACAGAATGTGAAGCAGGCTCCAGGCTCTGAGCTAGCTGTCAGCACAGAGCCAGACGCGGGGCTTGAACCCATGAACTGTGAGATCATGACCTGAGCTGAAGCCGGATGCTTAACCGACTGAGCCACCCAGGCACTCCTAAAAAAATTTTTTTAAAAGAAAGAAATATAACTTAAGCTTTTATTTATTCAGTGTTGAAATATCTGCTTTGGATTAATACCAGATGCTTTAAGATATCTCCTAACTTTTCATTAGTATGATTATTTGAGAATCAGTTTATTATCAACTATAAAGCCTCTCTCTGATAGGCATTTCCAGCAGTTATAGTTTACCAAATATAACTAAACACACAGTATCTGTATTATAATGTGTAAATCTGAAGTAATGCAAAGGCTTCTGGTTGAAGAGCCTAAGAAGGCTGTGTGTTCCACTCTATCTTTGATAGTAGCATAATAATGTCAACAAACCTGGGTTTCAAAAATGAAAATTTCAAAACAAAAGAATTCTGTATTTGCAATACATTTTATGTACATAAACTGATACACTAATTATTCCAAATCCCTTAGAAATGTGTTTGACAGGGCGCCTGGGTGGCTTAGTAGGTTAAGTCTCCGACTTCGGCTCAGGTCAGACCTCACGTTTGTGGGTTCGAGCCCTGCGTCAGGCTCTGTGCTGACAGCCAGCTCAGAGCCTGGAGCCTGCTTCCGGTTCTGTGTCTCCTTCTCTCTCTGCCCCTCCCTCTCTCATGCTCTGTCTCTCTCTGTATCAAAAATAATAAAACATTAAAAAAAAAAGAAAGAAACGTGTTTGAGGTAAAAAGGGCTACGAAAACACCTGTGTCGTCATACCCCCGCCAAGGGAACACGTGTAGTAATGGGGACACCCAGAAGACGACTACCGCACGAGACGCTATGCACTTTCCATGCACGGTCTCAGAACACCTCTATCGCCCAGGAGGACGTCCATCCTGCTCTCGGCCAGCAAGGTGGGAGCAGTGAACGTTACTCTTAACTGGGAACAACGGCTAAACGCTTCAGTGGAGAGGCAATTTCCATTAAGGTGCACTCTCACTGAAAGTGCCTTTAATCTATAAAATATCAACATGAAATCTGTACTCCATTAAGCATGTTTCAAGTGACACCAAGTGCTTGAATAAGTGACCAACTGTTTTTATGAGAAACCTTTTTAACAAATGTTTTTAAGATGGTGACGCTCTCTTAAGGGCTGAATTGTGTCACTATACCCCAACTTCGTATGTTTAAGTACTAAACTCAAGAGCCTCAGAACGGACTATATTGGGAGGAAAGGTCTTTAAAGAGGTAAGTTAACATGAGGTCGTTAGGGTGGTCATTCATCCAGTAGGATCTGTTAAGAAAGAGGAGGAGATTAAGATACAGACTTGAACAGAGAGGGAAGACCACCTAAAGACAGAGGGAAAGAAAGGGAAGAGAGCCATCTATAAGCTAAGGAGAGGCCTCTAAAAACTCACCGCTGACACCTTATCTCAGACTTCTAGCCTCTAAAACTTAAGAGAAAATGGGCAGCTTAAACCACAAAAATCTAATCTATCGTAATTTGTTAAGGAACTCCCGGCAAATTAATACATGGTCCAACTGATAAAAATTATTGCTAGGTTTCTTAAAATCTTTTAATTGTTGAGACTGATGGTTGAAATTGTCAGTTTCCTTTTGAATAATAATACCAACTTTTTTTTATGTTTGGGATTTACTTTTAAAAATATTTTTCTATTTAGAGCATGGGTAATAACTTTATTCTCTAGGTGGTTTTTTTATTGAACAATAACTGACATACATTATATTAGCTTTAGGTGTACCACATAGTGTTTGGTATTTTTTATACATTATGAAATGGTCACCACAATAGGCCTAGTTACCATCTGTCACCATGCAAGTTACTACAATATTATTGTCTACATTCCCTGTGCTATACTCTGCATCTCTGTGAAGCTTATTTTAAAATTGAAAGTTTGGGATTCTTAATCCCCTTCATCTATTTCACCCCATTCCTCTACCCCCTTCCCCTTTGGCAATGACTAGTTTGTTCTCGGTCTCTGTGTTTCTGGTTTTGTTTTATTGTGTTTTTAGATTCCACATATAAGTGAAATCATATGGTATCCATATTTCTCTGACTTGTTTCACTTAGCATAATACCCTATAGGTTCATAGATGTCACAAAGGCAAGGTTTCATTCTTTCAGGGTTTTTTTTTTTTTTTTGGCTGACTGATACTCCACTGTGTATATACATCACATCTTCATCTATTCTCCTAATAATGAACACTTGGGTTGCTTCCATTGTCCTGCCTATTGTAAATGACGCTACAGTGAACACAGGGGTGCATATCTTTTTCAATGAAGTGTTTTTGTTTTCTTTGGTTGTATATGCACAAGTAGAACCTCCTGGATTCCAAGGCAGTTCTATTTTTAACTTTTAAGACCCTACATACTGTTTTCCACAATGGCTTCCCCAATTTACATTCTCACAGGCAGTGTATGGAAGGGAGGGGTTCCATTTTCTCCACATCCTCACCAACACTTGTTATTTCTTGTCTTTTTGATAATAGCCATTCTGACATGTATGAGGTGGTTTGTCATTGTGGTTTTGATTTAAATATTCCTGATGATTAGTGACGTTGAGCATCTTTCATGTGTTAGCCATCTGTATGTCTTTTTTTTGAAAAAGTCTATTCAGGTCCTCTTCTCTAATTATTTTTGTTGTTATTGAGTTGCAGGATTTATTTATAAATTTTGGATATCAACGCCTTATCAGATACATTGTTTGCAAGTCTCTTCTCTTACTTTATTAACCGTATATGCTTATAAACACAAATTATACATATTATATATACATACATACTTTCTACAAATGGAGATGTGCGGAAAAGCAGCTGGGAACATCCACATAAAACTGTAAACCCTTGTTACCTGGAGAACAAATTTTACCAGTTGATAGGAGAGTAATGAAAAGGAGGCTTCTATTTTTTTTTTATATAATTCTGTATTTTTTTAATGTTTATTTTTGAAAGAAAGAGAGCATGAGCAAGGCAGGCAGAGCGAGAGAGAGAATCCAAAGCAGGCTCTGAGCTGTGAGCAAAGAGCCCAATGTGGGGCTCAAACCCATGGACCAGGAGATCATGGCCTGAGCTGCAGTCGGATGCTTAACCCACTGAGCCACCCAGGTGCCCCTATGGTTCTGTATTATTTGAGTCTTTTACAATGTTTACAAGAAAAGTTTTTGTGTATTCTGAGAAGATCAGCATCTTCTTTTAAAGAAAGGCAAAAATATTACTTATTGCCATTAAGTAGTTTTAGAATGTTCTAGAAAAATAAATGCCTGCAAATGCTGTAGGACAAATTACATTTTTTAAATGGCTGAAAAATGTGTATCTAATTCAACAACATGGAAGTACCTGGTGAGCTTGGTGAGTGTGATTTCTGTGGGTACAGGCGTCAGGCTGAAGGAAGTTCAGGGGCACAGACAACTTTTGGTTTCTTACACAGGAAACAAGATCATCTAGTGAGTGTGATGACTAGGACGGAGGTGGAGTAATAAGAAACTTAAGGAACAAACTCTGTGGAATACATTAAATCGAAACAAAACTTTATAACTGGACACACTATTTTATGGGTAGCAGCCAAACAGCAAATAGAGCTTATAAGGAATGAGGACTGGAGAAGGAGGATATGTTGGAAAAAAGAGACTGGAGATTCTTAAGAAAGAGCACTTTTAGTGTCCTTGGGAGACCAGGTAAGTCCTTTAAAGAGGCTGATGGAATAGGAAGAGATAGGAGATATCCAACAAAACAGATAAAGAATAAAGATCAGAATAAGACAAAATAAGAGAGTAGAAGATAGAAGAAATTGAATTCAATGACTAATTTCAAGTTTTAGATCTTGGTTTTGGAACTGTTAAAAGTTTTGACGAGATGTCAAGCACTACTTTCCAAACGAGCACTTTAATTGGAATGGAAAGGTGGGTTATAGAATTTAAAGAGAAAAATGATAATATGAAGGTGCTGTGCTCAAAGAGTTGACAGCATGGGTGTTCTCAACAAAAGGACTTTAACAACTTTTTTTTTTATCGTATCTAAAGACAGAAGAATGAATTAGATAACCTTTAAAAGTCCTTTAAGACCTTCTAATCTTACTTTTCGAAGAAGTTACTATGTGATTGTCTTCAGTATTGTAAATACATAGGTGACACTTTCAAAAAAGAGTATAAATGACACAAAGATTCTAAGAAATAAAAATGTGGCATCATTTACAGAAACTGCAAATCAACTTTGAGGGGGTTTCTCTTGAAAATATAAAAAATAAAGGGCTGAACAATTATAATTGACCCTACTTAATTGGAATTAATATCATACGGTAGCTACTGCAATGTTCTGTGTAACAAATCATAACTATGTATTCATAAAGTTAGTTTTGTTGTTTATGATTTCCTTTTAATTCCTAAAAATATAGTGAAAACCTGACTATATCAGATTGGGGGGGAAAGAAAGGAATACATTTTAAGACAGATTCTTAAAGAGTAGAATGACTCCAATTGTCAAGTAACATTTTTCAAGGGGAAAACTTACTTCAGTGAACAAATAAAATACATTGGCAGTTAGTAACATCCTTATGGATATAAATAATCAAGGTACCATTATTCACTAAAAGATAATTTGCTTGAGGAAAGTAAACAGAACTCACATAAAACTCTGCAGCCTTAATATGCTTAGTAAAACAGGCCTGCACACATCTGCACAAATCTACAATGGTAAATTTTTCTAAAGAGGATGTTAAGCTATCATAAATTCCTAAATTAACAGTCCTTGATTAATGCTGAAAGCAACTTAAAAATGTATCTATGTACCTTTTGGGGGAGGTTCTAAAACCTAGTGACCTCTTTAGTAAACTCTGCTTTTCGTTTAGTGGCACACTGAAATTATGCTTATTCTCTCAATCGTCCAAATAATGTTTGAGAAAAAAGGCAGAATATTCTGTGTCTATTGGACTAATTACAGACTACTACAAGAGCAGGGAGAAAAATGTAACCTTGGAGCTTAAGGAGTTAAACACAGAGGAAAATCTTAGATGAATTCTTCAGAAGAAATTTTTCCTACCTTATTATTACAAAGGAGGGAAACTGGAAGGGAGGGGAGATAACAAGAAAACAAGGGGAGGAAGAAGAAAATGGAGGTGGTAGTTGTGGGAATAATGTGTGTTATATCTGTACAGTATCAGAGGCAAGGCTGGGTTAGGGAAGAAGTTCTTAAATTTAATATACATAAGACTCAGGAAACCCTTGGGCAGGATGGTGGGCGGGCTGAGGGGGGAGATGACTCAGGGATTACTGGGGAGCATGGAGTGGCTTCTGGCATCCAGATTACTTCCAGTTCTTGATCTGGTGCTGGTTATACGGGTTCTTTTCATGAAAATTAACTACTCTGCACACTTAGAATTTGTGTATTCTTTTAAATATATGCAGTGCTTCTGTAGAAAGTCCACTTCCACTCAGATAAACAAACTAGTAAATAGCCTGGGAATCATGCTACAAAGGTACATTTCTCCATCCCGTTTTCTGGAATCAGCATTTTACCAAATGCCCTAGGGGGGAATCTATGAAGCCAATCTCCAGAATGTAACTGAAAAAACAACAGTTGAGAGTTTTGAAGCAATTTCTTTATCAGCTCAGCAAAGCCGTTTCTCGGCCACAGGCATTTCTGGGTCATTCAGTGTATCTGCTGATTTCAAATCCATTTATTCCAGTGTCCAGCAAGCAGACTGCTCACTGACTATAGAAGGAGGGCGCATTTTAGGTCGGAACTCACTTCCACCCTTACTCTTTTATTATGTCTAGGTTTTAAAAAGTACCAGGCCCTGTGCTAGACAACACAAAAATAAGAAAAATGGAGTTTTTGCATTCAAGAGGTTTATAGTCCAGTTTAAGTATGTATATATTACCTAAAACATAAAATAAAAATTAAATGGCATAAGTAGTAGCAAAGAAAACACTATAAAAAGAGGAAGAATGGAGAAACAAGTTTTTGGAAGATCTTACAAAAGTTAGATAAAATCTAAACTAAAATTTCAGCCGAAGAAAAAAGAATGAAACCTTTCCAGAGAGGGCAGGTGGGGCGTACTAAGGTAAGAGATGATATAGTCTTATATAGGGCTACCAGGACGGAAGCAGAGATGAAGCTAGAAATGTAGGTTGTCACTACATTTGGAGGGGCCTTGGATAAAAGGCAGAAATAACTATACTTTATTTTAACTTCACAGGCATGAAGAAGTCACAGGCGACTCTGACCAGAAAAGAGTTGTAACTTTAGGACGCTGAATCTGGCAGCCGTCAATTTAATGGATTGCAGCAAGAGCAAGACCATGGTGAGTCACCACGCTAATAGCTTAGCGACCGCGAACGTGCGCTGCGCGGTTGGACAGGTCTCCCTTCCATGGCACCTCTGTGATCAAGCTACTTAGTGTTTCTGAGTCCGTTTCCTCGCTTTTGATTGGGAGATAATAGCGGTAAGAATACTGCACCGACTGAGGAAGGTAACACAGGAAGCTCCTAACACATTAGAGGTAATTCATCGTCATCATCACCCAGTTTTTCACATGGCTCAGTTTTTTCCTGTGCTCTTAGGTAACTGTATTGAGATGGCTCGCGTGACTTGCCTGAACTAGATTTTGATGGGGGAAATAAAGGGTTAAGTCAGAAGGAAAAAGAAAATGAAGACATAAAACATGCAGGATGACAGATTAGCCATCTAGTTCAGCATGCCAAAGGAGGACTGGGAAATACAGGAGGTAGCGAAGATACACAAAATCCAACTTCTCTAGTAATGCTTGTTCTCCTCATCTCATACTTAGATTTGGGCAACAGCTCTAGACTGGCTTTCCACCCTCTAGGAAAATAACAGAACTATGCTAAGTGTACTAACTAACTGCTGTCAAGTTAGTGCCACCAAAAGAAAACTCTCTCTTTTCAATGGTAACTAACCCTTCAGCTAAACAGGTAACGAATCTGCCTACCTAACCTTCCAAGCGAGATTATGGTGGCTGCAACGTACTTCTCCAAACCTAATGCAGTCCACCATCTGGCTGCCCCCGGGCCATCTTTCCCGAACAGCACACTCTACTTTCACTGATGCTTTCCCATCTTAACATATGATCACCTATCATTTTGAGTGTTTCCTAATCCTCTTGAACCAACTTAAATGTGACTTAGCAAACCTAAATTAAGTACCATTTTCTCAGTGAAGCTTTTCATAGCACTCAACATAGTTTTTCTAATCTGAAACTTTGAAGTATTTATAAGTCAGAACCACTAAGTTTATGCTTGTTCATATTCTGATTTGTTTTCTGCCCTACTTTTATTAGTCTCATGACTACAAATGGTTTGTAAAGTTCTTGAAATAGGATCATGATTATGCATATTAATCTTCAAAGTACAGAGCATAATGCTAGCCACAAAGTATTCCTAAATAACTGCTAACTGATTGTTCAACCACATGCTGTATGTAAAGTACCAACGCTCTTTCCATCCCCACCCAAATTCTTAGTTATGGCACACATTATTAACTTGTCTCCCAAGCTGATCTGAAAATCATCTCACTCCTTTTTTTTTTTTAACTCTGCTCATTTTTCTACCAATGAAGTTCTATAATTATCAGTCTGTAGTCACCACCACACTTTTCCTCATCTGCTGCCTCAATCTCCAAACTAGTCTTTCAACAATTTTATACATCACGTCCCTAAAACAGAAATCTGCCCATGCAGCCCAAAGGCTGATGGGCTCCCGGGAGGCAAGTGCCTACAGAAAGATGGTCTTCTGAACATCTCAGTGTAGCCCAAAGGACTTTTCCAAATCTGTGCAATTAACTATGTCAGCATCACTTGAACAGTACTAAATTAGTCTTTCCTCTCAATTTATTTCTCTGAACCTTCCAGTAACCTTTCATGCCTCTATGCTTTTAGGCATTTTCTTTGCTTTATGCTACTTTACTCAGTATAGTAGAGGTTGAACAGTGACTTCCGAAATTCATGCCCAACTACAAATTCAGTGTGATCTCTTTGAAAATAGGGTCTTTATACATGTAATTAGTTAGGATTGAAATTATACTGAATTAGAGGCAGAAACACAGAGAAGGTGCTTGTGAAGGTGGGAGGTAGAGACTGGAGTGAAACATGTGTAAGTTATGAAATGCCAAGGCCTCCCAGGAATCCCCTGAAGCTGGAAGAGAAATGTGGGGTAGTCTCTCCCTCAGAATCCCCAAAAGAGACCAATGCTGCCAACATCTTCATTTCATACTTTGGACTCCTGAGAGGACAATTTCTGTTGCTTGAAACTACCCAGCTGGTGGAACACTTTGTTACAGCAGCTCTAGGACACGAAGACAGTCAATTATCTGCGTGTCAGAATCCTACTTAAACTTAAAGTTCTCGGTCTTGCACTCCCCGCCTGCTCCTCTCCGGAAGATGCATCCAGACACCAGCTGCTGCCACCTCCGTGCTCCCGTGGAAACATGTCCGGCCTCACATCATCTATCACTGAGCTGCATCGTGGTTGTCATTTTCCCTATGCATTGGAGACCATACCAAGAGAGATAATGGACTCATTTCTCTTTGATTTACAGTGGTTAAGGGTGCTTGACATAATATGTGGTCAAGAATTACTTGCTAAAAAAATAAAAAGTATAGTTTTTAAAAGGGAACCGTAAGCCATGGAACTTAGACATTTTTGTATTATATTTAACACTGTCATCACAGTGCTTGTCACACAAGTTCAGGATAGGAAACAGATGCCCAACAACATTAACCTAATTTCAGATTTTTTTAAAAAACTAAATTTAAAGCTTTTGAGAAGTCAGCAAAAGCATTTTCCAATTGTATATGCATTTCCATGAATCCCACACCAAGCTCAGTTAGTCTGTATAGGCACTATGAAAGTGGGAGCTAAACTCAACGTGATTAATACCGTCTTATATAAAATTAGGTTAATTTGAAGACTTTTAAAAAACTTTAGTTGACACTTAATGTATTATTTTCAGATGTATTAACAGTGATTCAACAATCACATACATTACCAAGTGTTCACCATCCTAAGTGTAGATACCATCTGTGACCATACAAGTTTTTACAGTATTTTTGAATCTTCTATGCTGTACCTTTCATCCCCGTGATCTATTTATTTTATCACTGCAAGTTTGTACCTCTTAATCTCCTTCACCTATTTTGTCTACCCACCACCACTCTCTCCACTACAACCACCAGTCCTATATATTTACAGACTTTTAATATGATACTACTCATTGCCTTAAAACTTGGAGACTTAATGATGCAAAAAGAAAACACCATCAGTATTCAGAAAAATAGAGTCTAAAACTCATTAAATCTACTTCTTTTACAGTTAGCAAATGATGCTTTATAATTTCTATAACTGAATAATAAAAATTAGCATCTTTCTAGTTATCATTGTTTTAATGTTGCTCTGGAAGCCCGAATCCATTTCATGAGTTCACGTCCAACTTCAAAGCACAAATAGAGCTCTGCAACACGGCAGAATACTAGGGGGCTCTAATACCTCCACCTGCCTACAATTATCAAACGGAGAAGAGTTAAAAGCCACAGCTTTCTGATCTCCAAGAATGAAGGTACGCGCACTGACCCCTTATTGATAACAGCCTCATGGATGCCTGCGTGAGTGAGAACTGGGACCTGGGACTCTGGCGGGGGGGGGGGGGAGCGCCTGACCAGAGCAGAGCCAGGAGACAAAGCTGCCCTGTGACAAGAGGCGGCTCAGCCCCCTGCAGGGGCGCTGCGTGGGAGCCCCGTGCAGGTCTGCGCAGAGCCCAGGGGAAAAGGAGGAGTGACTGAATCGCTCATAGCATAATCTCTGGAGAGGGGAGACCTTGCCTGGGACTGAGAGCTGCTGGGCGCGGGGAGAGAATGGGCCCGGCAGCACGCCGACTTCAGGCAGAGCCAGGGGAAAAAACAGGCTTCACAGTCCCCCTACTGGATCCAGGCCAGAAAGCCACCCGCCTGCAGGAGATTTTAACTGTGGTGGCAGCAGGAAAGTGTGTGGGCTAGGACTTAGGAACAATTTGACCGGCCTGATGCACGGGGAGGTTGGACTCAAGAGAGTGGCTGGCAACGCACGGTCTGAGGGGGGGCTTGGGGCACTGCCATTCTTCTCCCCGCATCCACTAAGGTGGGGCCTCAGAGAGCAGCCCCCAAGACCTGACCCACCTACACTAAGCCATGCTCATCTGCACTGGAGAGCTGCTGGGTTTTCCTTATTATGTCCATTATTTTAAATTGGTTTTTCTCACCTGAAGTTGTGCAATATTTTCAGTGATATTACTTTTTTATCCTGTATTTTCTACTTAAACATGATATCTGTGTCATCAAGTATTATAGTCAAACTTTACTTTTTTCCACATTGTTAAAAATGGTAAGTGAACTTTAAAAATATCATCTAGTATGTTTCTGTTCGTTTTTATTATTACAAGGCTTCTTTCACAGAAGTTTGGCAGTAATATTGAAGGAACTAGTATTGAGCTGAAAATTTTAAGGTACTTTGTATTCTTCAATTTTGATTTCCATACACCATGTTAAGAACTATGAATTTTGGCTTTTACTAAATAAATAAATTGGTTTTTCTTTCTTTTATAATTATTTTTATTTTTTTAATTTTTTCCCTTGTTTTCTCTTTTCTATTTTCTGATTTCCTTCTTTTCTCCCTTTCTCCCTGGAGTCTGGGAAAGACCAACATTGATGCATTGCTGTGCTTAGATCAACTCTTACCATCCAGATATTTTTTCCTTTATCTCATTCTTATCCAGCCCCCCTCTCAGATTTTATGCTCTCAGACTGTCCTTTATCTCTGGCTGTTGCTGTCCCTTCCACACACACACTCTGCCCGCCTTCTTTTTGTCCTTTCCGGTCCTCTCTTTTTTTTCCAGTTCCTTTTTTTCTTTCCCCTCTTGGTTTTCTTGTTTACTTGTTCTGTCAGCGCTTTTGTGTGCTTGTGTTCCCTGTGTGTCTGTCTTCCTTTTCAGGGCTACCTCAAGAAAAAAGCCAAAGCACATATGGTGGAAAGTCCCAAATATCACTGAGTAGGGAGATAAATTAATCAGAGGCATAACAAGAGAAACCAAGAGACCACATTAAAAGAACATCTCCTGACACAAAAGCCCCTAGACAGTCAAAGAGCCTCCTTCTATAGAGGAATACTAATAGGCGCACAGTGCAGAACAAGCTTTTAAAACTGAGAAGAGATAGAAAGCTAGCCAAAATGATGAAACGAAAGAACTCTCTTCTAAGGAAACTCCAGGAAGAAGTCACAGCTACAGAACTGCTCAAAACAGACATAAGCAACATACCTGAACAAGAATTTAGAATGACTGTCATAAATGTAATCACTGGGCTTAAAAAAGCATAGAAGCCATCAGAGAAGATACTGATACAAAGACTAGGAACCTTCAAAATAGCTGTGATGAGTTTAAAAAGGCTATCAATGAGGTGAATAATAAAATGGAGGCTGCCACTGCACAAACTGAAAAAGCAGAGAGGAGAATAGGTGAATTAGAAGACACAGTTATAGCAAAAGAGGAAGCCGGGAAAGAGAGAGAGAAATTGATACAAGAGCACAAAAGGAGAATTAGAGGCCTGAGTGATACAATCAAACGGAACAATGTCCATATCATAGGAGTTCCTGAAGAGGAAGAAAGAGAGAGAAGTCCTGAAGGGGTGCTGGACCAAATTATACACGAAAATTTCCCATATCATGGGCAAGAGAAAGACATTGAAATTCAAGAGACATATAGAACTCCCCTAAGACATAACCTGAACCGACCTTCAGCACGACATATCATAGTGAAACTGGCAAAAATATAAAGAGAATTCTGAAATCAGCTAGGGATAAAAGGGCCCTAACATACAAAGTGAAACCTATCAGAGTGGTTACAGACCTATCTACTGAAAGCTGGCAGGCCAGAAAGGAATGGTAGGAAATCTTCAATGTGAAGAACAGAATAAATATGCAACCAAAATTCTTTATCCAGCGAGCCTGTCATTCAAAATAGGAGTGATAAAGGTTTTCCCAAATAAACAAAAGTTGAGCCATACTTATATTAGAAAAACAGGACCAAACAAGCCCTATAAGAAATACTAAGAGGTACTCTATGAGGGAAATGTAACAGGAAACCAGATACCAGAGACATCAATACAAACCTACAGAGAACACAATGAATCTAAACCCACATTTTTCATTAATAACACTGAATGTAAATGGACTGAATGCTCCAGTCAAATGACACAGGGTAGCAGAATAGATCAAAAACCAAAATCCATCTATTTGCTGTCTACAAGACACTCACCTTTGACCTGAAGACACCTTCAGATTGAAAGTAAGGGGATGGAGAAATATCTACCATATGACTGGAAGCCAAAAGAAAGCTGGAGTAGCCATACTTATATCGGAAAAACAGGACGTCAAAGTAAAGGCAGTAACAAAAGATGAAGAAGGACATTATATAATAATTACAGGGTCTCTCCATCAGGAAGACCTAACAATTCTAAACATCTATGTGCCGAATTCGGGAGCACCCAAATACATAAAACAACTAATCACAAACAGAAACAATCGTATTGATAAGAATGTGCTAATTATAGGGGACTTTAATACCCCACTTACAACAATGGATAGGTCAACCAGACAAAATCACTAAAGAAACAATGGAATGGACCTGAATGGCACACTGGAACAAATGGAATTAATAGATATATTTAGAACTCTGCATCCTGAAGCTTGGGAATTCACTTTCTTCTTGAGTGCAAATGGCACATTTTCCAAGATTGATCATATACTGGGTCATCAAACATAAATACAAAACAATTGAGATCATATCATGCACACTTTCACAATGCTATGAAACAAGAAATCAACCACAGGAAGAAGTCTGGAAAACCTCCAAAAATGTGGAGGTTAAAAATGATTGGGCAAATCAGGCAATTAGAGAGGAAATTAAGAAATATATGGAATCAAATGAAAATGAAAATACAGCAATCCAAACTCTCTGGGACGCAGCAAAGGCAGACCCAAGAGGAAAGTTTATTGCAATTCAAGCCTATTTCAACAAATTAGAAAAAGCATAAACTCAGAATCTAACAGAGCACCAAATGGAACTAGAAGAGGAGAGGCAAGAGCACCCCAAACCCAGCAAAAGAATAGAAATAATAAAGATCAGGGAAGAATTAAACAAGATAGAATCCACAAAAACAACTGAACAGATCAATGAAACCAAGAGTTAGTTTTTTGAAAAAATAAACAAAATTGATATACCTCTAGCTAGGTTCCTCAAAAAGAAATGAGAGAACACTCAAATAGACAAAATCATGAATGAAAATGGATCTATTACAACTGAAACCTCAGAAATACAAGCAATCATCAAAAATTACTATAAAAAATTATATGCCAACAAACTGGACAATCTAGAAGAAATGGACAAATTCCTAAACGCACATGTACTACCAAAATTCAAACAGAAAGAGATAGAAAATCTGAACAGACCCATAACCAGTGAAGAAATCAATTCCATTATCAAAAATCGCCCAATGAATAAGAGCCCAGGGCCAGATGGATTCCCAGGGGAATTCTACCAGATGTTTAAAGCAGAGTTAATACCCATCCTTCAGAAGTTATTCCAAAAAATAGAAATGGAAGGAAGACTTCCAGATTCATTCTACAAACCACATATCACTTTGATTCCTAAACCATACGGAGACCCAACAAAAAAAGAGAACTATAGGCCAATATTCTTAATGAATACAGACAAAAATACTCAACAAGATACTAGCAAATCAAATTCAACAGCATATAAAAAGAATTATCCATCATGATCAAGTGGGATTCATTCCTGGGATACAGGGCTGGTTCAATATTCACAAATCCATCAATGTGAAACATCACATTAACAAAAGAAAAGATAGAAACCATATGATCCTGTCAATAGATGCAGAAAAAGCATTTGGCAAAATACAACATCTCTTTTTAATAAAAATTCTCGAGAAAGTCGGGATAGAAGGAACTTACTTAAACATCATAAAAGCCGTTTATGAAAAGCCCACAGCTAATATCATCCTCAATGGGGAAAAATTGAGAGCTTTTCCCCTGAGATCAGGAACATGACAGGGGTGTCCACTCTCACCACTGTTGTTTAACATAGTGCTGGAAGTCCTAGCATCAGCAATCAGACAACAAAGGCAAATAAAAGGCATCAGAAGCAGCAAAGAAGTCGTCAAACTTTCACTTTTTGCAGATGACATGATACTCTACATGAAAAACCTGATCGACTCCACCAGAGGCCTTCTAGAACTGATCCATGAATTCAGTAACGTCACAGGCTACAAAATCAATGTACAGAAATTGGTTGCATTCATATACACCAATAACGAAGCAACAGAAAGAGAAATCAAGAAATGGATCCCATTCACAATTGCACGAAAAATCATAAAACACCTAGGAATAAACCTAACCAAAGATATTAAAAAACCTGTATGCTGAAAACTATCGAAGACTTATGAAGGAAATTGAAGATGACACAAATAAAAGGAAAAACATTCCGTGCTCATGGATCGGAAGACCACTGTTAAAATGTCATTATTACCAAAGCAATTTACACATTCAATGCAATCCCAATCAAAATTGCACCAGCATTCGTCTCAAAGCTAGAATAAACTCTCTTAAAATTCATGTGGAACCACAAAAAACCCCAAATAGCCAAAGTAATATTAAAGAAGAAAACCAAAACAGGAGGCATCACAATCCCAGGCTTTAGCCTCTACTACAAAGCTGTCATCATCAAAATCACATGGTATTGGCACAAAAACAGATACATAGACCAATGGAATAGAATAGAGAGCCCAGAACTGTACCCACAAGTGTATGGCCAATTAATTTTTGACAAAGCAGGAAAGAGTATCTGATGGAAAAAAGATAGCCTCCTTAACAGCTGGTGCTGGGAGAACTGGACAGCAACATGCAGAAGAACGAACCTAGACCACTTTCTTACACCACTCACAAACATAAACTCAAAATGGATAAAGGACCTGAATGTGAGACAGGAAACCATCAAAACACTAGGGAAGAAAGCAGGAAATAGCCTCCTTGACCGTAATCGCAGCAATTTCCTACTCAACACATCCCCAAGGCAAGGGAATCAAAAGCAAAAATGAACTACTGGGACCTCGTCAAGATTAAAAGCTTCTGCAAGGCAAAGGAAACAATAAAAAAAAACCTAATAGGTAACTGAAGGAATAGGAAAAGATAGTGGCAAATGACATATCAGATAAAGGGCTAGTATCCAAAATCTACAAGGAACCCACTAAACTCCATAACCGAAAAGAGAAATGGGCAAAAGACCTGAACAGACACTTCTCCAAAGAGGACATCCAGATGGCCAACAGACACATGAAGCGATGCTCAGCCTCACTCGTCATCAGGCAAATAGAAATCAAAACCACACTGAGATACCACCTCACACCAGTCAGAGTGGCTAAAATGAACAAATCAGGAGACTATAGATGCTGGCGAGGGTGTGGAGAGACGGGCACCCTCCTACACTGTTGGTGGGAATGTAAACTGGTGCAGCTGCTCTGGAAAACAGTGTGGAGGTTCCTCAAAAAACTATCAAAATAACTCTCCTATGACCCAGCAATAGCACTGCTAGGGATTTACCCAAGGGATAAATAAGTGCTGATGCATAGGAGCACATGCACCCCAATGTTCATAGCAGCACTGTCTACAACAGCCAAAACATGGAAAGAGCCTAAATGTCCATCAACTGATGAATGGATCAAGAAGACATGGTGTGTATATACATATATATATATACATATATATATATACATGTATACACACACACACACACACACACACACACACACACAATGGAATACTACATGGCAGTGAGAAAGAATGAAATCTGACCATTTGTAGCATAATAGACAGACCTGGAGGGAGGCATGCTAAGCGAAATAAGTCAGGCAGAGAAGGACAGATACCATATGTTTGCACTCATAGGTTTAACAGGGGACCATGGGAAGGGGAACGGGGGGAAGGGAGGGGAAGAGTTGGGGAGAGGGAGTGAGGCAAATCACAAGAGACTTTAGAATGCTGAGAACAAACTGAGGGCTGAAAAGGGAGAGGGGAAGGGGAGGGGGATGATGGTCATGGACAGGGGCACTTGGGGAGAGCACTGGGTGTTATATGGAAACCAACTTGGTAATAAACTATTTTTTAAAAAGCACAAAATAGTGAAATACAGAGCAGAATAAAGTTGACAGCTTAATACATACTTCTCTAAAAGTGCCTTAGATTCTTCACATGTTGAAACTGCCATAGAATGATGTTCAGAATATGTTCACGACCATAATGTGTAGCCAAGAGTTCAATATGGTTCACACTTCATCTATACACAGGCATAGTCTTATTTTGTTTTCAAGTTATGAAATATTTATCAACACTGGATTACTATCTTTCTTTTATTAGAGTACATTTTAATATAAGCAACATGAAATTGGCTATACTGTATATAAGAACATTATAATATTATATTTACTCCAATTCTGCAAACCTCCTTTCAGAATGGGAGCCTCTACTCTCATTTCAAACTCTTTTTAAGTATTCACATTTTGACTGTGTCATGTTTGACTCATAAATGCAGGTCATTGAACGTTTGAAAGTTAACTTTCTTAATTAGCTTACTTAAGAATCAGTATTTTAACACCTAGCTGAATGTCTTTGTTAGATTATATATTATGAAAAACCTTTGTTCCATTTCCTGGGAAAAGTACCTCAAAATAGAATTCAGTTTATGAGAAATAACGTTTTCTTCTCTCCCTTTGCTTCCTTAACTGACCTATTGATAACATAAATACAATGAATCATATTGCTAGGCTTTAGCACCAGATATACAAATACACATCAAAACATACTATAAAAATACTCTTTAACAGTCACTCATGATTTACCAAAACTTCAGAGGAGCAATATGCAACACTTTGCTATATCAGAGCACTGAGACAGGAGGGATTGCTGTGGTCTCCAGATCACGCTCTAGTTAGATAACGGTTTCTGTGAGACTCACTATTGAAACCGGGGAGAGATTCAACCATGCACAATATCATCCTCCTAAAAGAGTGTATTTAATTGGAATCTAAACCACAAAGTTGCAACATATAAGAAAACAGTAGAAATTGGATGCCTAGAATTTGATTTCTGTTGAATCATATTACAGGGAGTCAAGCTTTATGAGAAGGGAATATGGAATAAAAAGTCAGTTTTACCTGATTATAAATAAGACTTAGAGCAGAGGGGGGGTTGAAAAGGCAGCAGAAAGAGAAGCTATTTCTAAGATGTCTAAGAAATATCAGCGATTGAGGAAGACCCACCTGCTATCACCACGGGAGTGAAGCAGTAGTAGCGAGAGGAGATGCACAAAGACCTTGTTCTTCCTCATCTACCACAGAGTAACCCTCAAGGGGGATAGAACAATCTCCTGAGAAAGTCTTCTCAGAACAAGCTATCAACACTTATGCAAGAGTTATTTTAATGTTTTTTTTTTTTTGATACAGAGAGAGACAGAGCATGAGAGGGGGAGGGGCAGAGAGAGAAGGAGACACAGAATCTGAAGCAGGCTCCAGGCTCTGAGCTGGCTGTCAGCACAGAGCCCGACGCGGGGCTCGAACCCACGAACGTGAGATCTGACCTGAGCCGAAGCCGGAGGCTCGACCGACTGAGCCACCCAGGCGCCCCCCAAGAGTTATTTTAAAGGCAGTTTGGTAGCTCTATAATCATACTAAAAAATTATTTACATAAAGACTTTGAAATTTCTGTAAATTAATCAACATATATGGTATTAGATCCAATCTAATTTAACATATATACTCATCTTGAGTTCTATAAATGGTTTCTCAAAAGTGAATAGATTCTGAATTAGACACCTTTTCTTTCTTTTTTTAATTTAAATGTTTATTTATTTAGAGAGAGAGCACACGTGGGGGAGGGGCAGAGGGAGAGAGAGAATCTCAAGCAGGCTCTGCCTGGTCAGCACAGAGCCAGTGCAGGGGTGGATCTCATAAACTGCATGATCATGACCTTGAGCCATAATCAAGAGTTGTAAAGCTTAACTGACTGAGCCACCCAAGTGCCCCTGCATTGGATTTTCTAAAAGTAAGACTTTAAGAAGTCTTACTGCTTAAATATTTATGTTTAGAATACTTCAAAATTTATTTTTTTTCAAAATATATATTTTAAAAAATCTGCACCACCATAAATTTCCACTCATCATAAAAAAAGGTAGGAAAATATTCCAGCAATACTGTTTGTCATCATGAGAATACTGTTTCTGTCCTCCTTCTTTGGAATAATTATCCTAGTGATTGTGGCTCTCATTCCTCTCTTTAAAAAGGTCAGAAATCCAGATGGGATTGACAGATATATTTAGAAAGCAGAGCAATTCACTTTCTTCTCAAGTGCACATGGTACGTTCTCCAAGACAGATCACACACAGGATAACAAAGTAGCCCTCAATAAATATAAATGAATTGAGACCCTACCATGCACACTTTCAGGTCACAATGCTATGAGACTTGGGGAGTTCCTTTCAGATTTTGGATTCTAGGCTTCTAGGGCATTTTAAATGATCTTTGAACAAATGGGTCATAAAAACACAAAAATATAAATAATATACTGATCAAATAAAGCCACAAAATATGAAATGGAATGCCAACTTGCTTTGTGGCTTTGGGCAAATCAAGTAACCTGTTTGATTTCTGGTTTCTTTACCTAAAAATGTAAAGGATTAAGCATCCTTCCCTTGGCAAAATCTATGATGATGAAGATAAAAACCTATGATGATAAAGTTTAGTTATATAGGAACACTGCTTATTCTCTCAATTCCCAAGTATCCCAAATCTGCTGCAAAAGAAAAAGGGAAAGATGGAGGATGACAGGTATAAAGCTGGGGAAGAGGAAGGAAGGAAGTTGGGAAGTAGAAGGGAACAGAAAGGAAAGAAGACTTCCTCCAACTGTGTTTATCTTGCACTCCTCCTGAGTGGTGTATTTCTGAACGGGGGCTCATCTGGGGTGGGATGATTTTCATTGTGAGTATCCCATGCTGTAAGGATGCAGGTCCAATCCGGCCCTCACCACCGGGCTGTCTCAGCCTTCCCGAGCCGGTCGCGGCGCACCTCCGAGGTAGAGATGCGCCCAGTGACCTTGGGGGCGGGGGGGGGGAAGTTTCCCCCACCACCCGCAGGTCCGATCCAGCCTTCCCCTGTACTTAAAGGGGAAGGCGCCCACTTCTCCTGAAAGGGTGCGCATTAAGGAGGGACAACTCCTGCGGCACCCAATCGGGGAAGGCCGGCCATTACCTTTGACCTCTCTAGAGGCGGGCCTAGTCACGCCCCACGTGGGGGTGTCCTGGGCCCACTCTGATTGGTCAGTGCTCCGGATGGTGTGATTGGCTCCCACAACTGCCAGTGTTGATGGGGGGTAGGGATTGGATCACTGTATTTCCTGCAACTCCCCCTCCCAAAGGCATAAAAGGCCCTGCCCTGCGTTTGTTCGAGGTGCTCTCCACATGGCCAGCGGGTCGGCTGGAGACTGTGAGCCCGAGCTTAAGCTTGTAATAAAGGCCCTTTGCTTTTGCAGCGTGACTCGGTCTCCCTAGCCGTCTCTGGTGCTTGTTTTGGGGTGATCTGGGGCGATTTTAAAAACCTGGGCCCAACAACGCATTGTGGGACACTTGCTTTTCCCGTCTCTGACTCAGTCCGTAGAAAGGCAAAGCTATGTCTCTGCACTTCCCAAATGTATTTCTGTGCCGGGGAGGGCAGGGAAGTGCGCCGTGGAGAACCAGTAGATAAGCCAAGAACCGCTTTACTAGTGGCCATAAACTTAATGTAAACTAAGCTCTGTGACTCTCTTTTTGTAAAAGGGATTCTTTAAAATGCCAGTTCATTTCTGCTTACTATCCTCCCGTCAGGATATCCTCTGCTCAGATTAAAATCCCAAGTCTCTACCACAGCCTAAGGGGCCATAGGATCACGGTCACGGACCCACACTCGCACGGCTGCCCCTGCCCCCGGGAGCCAGCAACCAGGCTTGGCCTGTGTGTCACTCTCCCCTTCCTCACGGCCACGCCGCTTCCTGGCTATTCCTACAAGACATTAAACACGTGTCCACATCAAGTTCTCTCCGTGTGCTGCTGCCGCTCCTCCTCCACTCTCGCATCTCCTTCAGGTCTGTGCTCAAATGGCCTCACTCTGGACAGGCCCTCTCAAACCACTAGGAACCAAAGTGTGCACCCCCAACCCCCAAGCGCTCTGCTTTACTTTTCTCACAGTACTTAGTACCACCTGACATACCTGCTTTGTCATTTGTCTGTTTCCCTCAACTAAGCTAAAAGCTTTGAGAGGTTGGAGAGTGATCTAGTTCGTTCACTACTTAATTTGCGGTGCCTCGCGGGATCCCTGAGCCATCGACACTATCTGGTGCAGAGCACACGCTCTCTAAACTTCTGTTGAGTGAAGACATGAAGACAGAGCTGCCAAAAACTGTCATATCCAGCATCACTGGTAAAGATAAAATACATATGTGCTAAAAACAAGACTGAAACTTCAACCTCTCCAGCTCGTCAGAAGCCTCAAGTATGCTAAATTTGAAGGAGAAATCCCCACTCAAAATAGCTCAGAGAAAGAAATGAAGGGTGTAGAGTAGTTGCAATGTATTATTTGTTTTACCTCTACTTCCATGGTCTGATACTCTGTAATTAATTAGCCTCAAGTCACACATATCTTTCAAGTTTACAGCTGCACTAGTGTCCCCTGCTATTTCTTCTACAAAGTCCTTGAACTGGAAAAGAGATCAGAGAGGCACTTCCTTCCCTAACCGCAGCAAGCCTCAAGCTGGAATGGGGCGGCTGTCACCACGCAGGGAATCAACAGCAAGATCTCGGATTCTTCCTCTTTCAGGATCTAAATGAAACAGTAACAAGGTGGCTTCTATGCTGCCTTCTGTGCACAACTGTCTGCAGCTTCAAAACAGAACTAGCGGACTCAAGTATGTTGTCTCTCTCCCTGCCTGAGAGTTCATTACCGAAGGACAGAGGCTTATTTAAGAAAATGAGAAATCCAAAAGCCTGTCTGTTCTTTTGGACTTCTGCTGACAATATTTTCTAATCTCCTCTTTGAAACCATTAAACTCTGAGAGGGGAGTACTTCAGGAACACAGCTACACTGTCTCCTTTAACTTGCAGTAGGGTTTGCTTCTTGACTCCCACAACCTCATTACAAATGGTCTGTTACCCCACTCATTTCTAGAGGGGGTATGGATAGGAAGCAAAGGAAGAACTGTCTTTTCTAAATTAATACAAAGGGACAATATACTTCCACATACGAAACATGCACTTCCGTCTCCACTCTCTAACTCCTAGTAGTTTTCAACTGTGCCTAGTAATGCTGAAACGAAATGAATCGTGAGTTTAACAGTCCGATGTAGCTATCAGAAACGCTAACAGGAAAGCTAGCTTTGTTTTTGTTAATTATTGTGAATTTCTTTTTTTTAGTTGACACAGGTTTGGTACTCAGAAATAAAATACTTGTACTTCTCCCCTGTTCAGAAGACACATGGAGGTAGTGTCTAAACTTGGACAGCGCAGTCCCTCGGGGTGGCAGTGACAAACCAGAAAGCAAAACACAGAGCAGTCATCAGGATGGGCAGAAGTTACAACATGAGGAAACCAGAAACAGGTTGCCTAGGAACGAGTCCAGATTTAAGATTCCAGGGTGTGGGGGGAAAATGTACTAGTACTAGTATTAGACGTTACAAAGAAGAATAGTTTTCAACTCAATAGAAGAAACATCTTCCCAAGAAATAAAACTAAAATTGGCTATCTCGTGAGAAAGCAAGTGCCCTACAATCCAAATTGTTCAAGAGGCTCAAAAACTATTGTTCGATATGAATGTTGTAAAGGGGTTTCTCACTGAAAGAGAGGATTCTGGCTGTAATAACTTCTAGACTCCCTTCCATCCATAAGATCTATGAAAACTCTTTGAAGAATAAATGACAAAGATTTTATAAAAATAAAACCCCATTAGGCCTGGGAAACAGACTCCCTTTCGTTTTACTCCACACACGCCCTATTGGTTCCTTATATAATGGGTCTTCCATTCCCATCACATTGTGAGTACCTGGGTTGCAGACTTAATAACCTGAAATTCATCAACAGCCTCGTAACTTATCTGTGAGGACCAAGACTATCTGTGTCAACATGACTTGGTAGTTTGTCCGAGGAAATCTTTGCCTGGAGAAGATAAGACTATACACCAAAAAAATAACCTCACCCTTTGCTTCAGGAAATTCTTACAGATCAATTTATCAGAGACCAGAGTCTGAACACCCGGCCAAACCACTTGCTTTACCATTCTCGCCTCACAGTGTTCGGCAAACCTAAACAGTTCTAGAACGAATTTTGCCTAATCCAAATCAGAGCCTGTCTTAAAAAGCCCATCTTAAGCCATCTGAGTCCAGATCCCAAGATCTTATTAATAAATATTCTCCCATTCCTACTTGTGAGACACCGAAATGCCTTTCTTAGGACAGGAAGTTCTTTTACATTTAGCTCTGCTTTAACAACAGCTACTCAGGACACTGTGGGGAGTTCAACATCTCTGTGTACCTACCTTGACAATGACCCACCAACCACCTCCACCCTCCCAGAACAACTGCTATATCTACTACAAAATTTCTTCCTAAAACATTACTTTTAATATTGTCAAATGGCTTAAAAATGTTAAGATACATATACGCACACAAGACATTTTATAAAGCATTTCAGTATCAAAAACATTGTGTAAAGCAAAAATATCCAGACACATACAATTTACTGTTTTTTTTTTTAATTAACGTGCAGGCAAATTAATCTGTGGTGGAGCCCCGCATCAGGCTCTGTGTTGACAACTCAGAGCCTGAAGCTGCTTCTGATTCTGTGTCTCCCTCTCTCTGTCTCTCCCGGTCTTTCAAAAATAAATAAGTGTTCAAAAAAAATTTTTTTAAATGAATCTGTGGTGATGAAAAGCAGAACAGTGGCTTCCTGTGAGGGAAAGGGTGTGAATGGAAGAGGACCTACAAACAACCCGTAGGGGAATACAAATGGTCTAGATCTTGACTGTTGAAACATCCGTGTATTTATCAAAGCCTGTCGAGTTATGCATTTAAAATCTATTACACTGCATATTTTATTTCTGTAACAATTTTTAAAAGTTAACTTTTTATCCTTTTTTGAGAAAGACAGCACCTGTAAGCAAGAAGAGCAGTAGAGAGAGAGACAGACAGAGACAGAGAGACAGAGAGAGAGAGACAGAGAGAGAGAAAATCCCAAGCAGGCTACGCAGTGCTTGATCCCGTGAATGGGGAGATCTGACACTTAACTGACTGAGCCACCCAGGTGCCCCTAGAAGTCACGTTAGGACTACTGGTCCTGGGGGCATGTGGGTGGCTCAATCAGTGAAGGGTCTAACTCAAGATTTCAGCTCAGGTCATGATCTCACTGTTTGTGGGATGGGGCCTGCTTGGGTTTCTCTCTCTTCTTTTCTCTGTCCCTTCCCCCTGTTCACGTTACTCTCTTCCTCACAAAAGAAATTAAAAAAAAAAAAAAAAGACTACTGGCTCTGGACAAGATGGTTAAGTGTATTTTCTCCCTGCTCTTCCTGTAAAAACTCCCTAAATCCTGGATGTTATACAGAAGACAAACATAAAAAGACTCAGAAAGGTAGGAAGAAAAAAAAACACATATGGTCTAGAGGTCTCAGGAACCCAGGTTTTAGCACAAGAGTGAATTCACTGGGTTTCCTTTGCACTTGACGTATTTGGGGGTGGATGACACTGGCGGCGCCAGCAAGCCCGAAAACGTCAGTGCGCCCAGATACCACCTCCCCCCGGCCCCGTCACCGCAAAGGAACCCTCCAAAGCTCCAATAAAAGCCTGATGTTTCTAGCCAAAGGACCAGAAAAGGTGCAGCCCAGCAACATGGCTTTTAAACAAACGTTCTCTCAGGCCCTTCTACCCAACCCTTTCTTCACATCATCCCATGATTTTCTACTCCTCACAATATTAATAGCAAATTACCACAAGGCTTTCAAGGTGCTCCATAATCTGGCACCCAGTTATCTTTGAGAGCCTCACTGCTCAACACTTACAGGCACTGACCACATAAAATTACTTTCTGTTCTCTGGACAAGGCATGGGGCCTTTGCTCATTCCGTCCCATTTTGAATATACGTTCCATTTCTCCTTTGATGAAATTTTACTTTTCCTACAATATTCAGCCCTAGGGAAAAGGGCTTTCATAACTCCTTACTCTGTGCTCCTGTACCATTTTGCTTTTATCATGATTATAGCTTTTGTCACACATTATAGTATCAGAAACGAACTATAATATACTTACCTGCATTCTTGACTAAATTGTGAAATTCATGAATGTTAACAATTAAGGTCAGAATATTGTGACAACACCAGAGCAACAAAGAGTCAAAGACACACAGCAGTTATTCACGAAATTAACCTCAAATGATTTCACAGGTAAATACTTCCGGTGAACTTAACTTTTCCCCAGGTCACTGCCATTACTTTCCTAGACTGAGAATATTTGGATTTGAGTGGCCTTGGTATTATACAGATCATCATCTACGATTACAGCAGTCACTGTCATCTTGTTCTTTTTTTCATCTAAGAAATGTGCAAAAGCCCAAGTATTCTATCTATAATTCATAATGAATTCTACCCAAGTGTTTTCTACAAGTAGATTACAGCATTACAATATTCTACCTGGACCCAAACCCTGCCCGTGAGCCAGCAAGGTGTTTTACATGGGTTCTGTTCTCCATGTCATTCTCCAGTGGCATTTGTTACAAAGACAGCCACTTGGTGGGGAAAAAATCTTTTAGAAGTTCTAGTTTACCTGTAAATGCTTTGTATAACATTGAATTAAAATTTTCCAGCACCTTTAGTTATGGCCTAATAGAAAGTCTGTGTTCTTTAGGACACTAAATGAAGTCCAAAAAGCCACAAAGCATCCCAGTGGCTTGTCATTATTATCCAAACTCTTACAGGGGGATGGGGGGCAAGGGGAATCTTGCACAATAAGAATCTAGAATTCGTTAGAATTTCCAACTATAATAAGTAGTGAAGTTTCATCCTGCATTTAAACTTCTTTTTAGAGCAAGTAGTACATTTTTGAAAAAAGAGTTTTCTGTGCATTTTTCCCCACTTTACTGAGATAAAGACTTAACAACACTGTAAATAGGTGTGCAACCCATGAATTACATGTTATTACATGTATTACTTATACATATAACATGCATATACATTATATGTATATGATAGTTATATACTGTATATAGTATATGTTATATACTATAAGATGATTAACACCACAGCATTAGCTAACACTTCCATCCTGTCACATAATCACCATTTCTTTTCGGGTGGTGAGCACATTTAAGATCTTAGCAACTTTGCAGTCTATGATAGGATACTGTTAACTATATTCACTCTGCTTTCAATTATATCCCTGGCCTCTTAAACCTCTTATAACTGGAAGTTTGTATCCTTTGCCCAGTATTCCCTATTTCCCATCCCCAACGCTTGTCACCACTGCTCTGCTCTCTGTTTCTCTAAGCGCAGCTTTTGAAGGTTCCATACAGACCTTATATTAAAATTTTAAAATACATTTTATCAGGTTTGTCTTTGGCTTACTTCACTCAGCATAATGCTCTCAAGGTTCATTCTAGTTGCTAAAACTAGCAAGACTTCTTTCTCAGGGTTGAATACTCCATCATGTATATATCACATTTTATCTACCCCTTCTTCCAGTGACAAACACATGGGTTGTTTCCATATCTAGGCTGCTATAAATAATGGTGCCCTGAACACAGGATATAAATACAGCAAAACCTTGGATTACGAGTAACTTGTTCTGTGAGGGTTCCTCGAGATGAGCAAATATTTCTAATTTTTAACTTGATAAACAAGCGACGTCTTGCAATACAAGTAGAACGTGATGCCAAATGTCACATGATCACACCCAAACCAAAGGTTCTTGAAATCCACTTTGACATACAAATGCTTTGGATTACAAGCATGTTTCCAGAATGAATTATGCTCACAAACCAATGTTTACTGTATCTCTTTAAGATCTTTTTTCATTTTTGGGGATACACATCCAAAAATAAGATTGCTGATCATATGGTGGAAATATTTTTAATTTTTGAGGAGCTTCCATACGATTTTCCATAGTGGCTGTTCCAATTCACATCTCTAACAGTACACAAGGATTCCTTTTACACTACATCCTCACTAACAATTTATCTTACATACATACTTTAATTTCACTGAAGTGGAGTGGACATACATTGTTATATTGGCTTCAGGTGTACAAAATAGTGATTTGACAATTCTGTACATTATCAGGGCTCACCACAATAACTTCAGCCACCATCTGTCACTATGCAAGATTATTACAATATTATTGACTATATTCCCTATGCTGTACTTCAAGATAAATCAAGAGGATTAAGAGAGAGAAACTTCCAGTCATAAATAAATCAGACTATTCCTTACATTTTCAGTAACAGCCATTCTAACAGGTGTGGGGTTAATATCTCATTGTGATGTTAATTTCCATTTCCCTGTTGACTTATAATACTGAGCATCCATTCGTAGGCCATTCGTATGTCTTCCTTGGATAAATGTATATTCACATCCTCCGCTTTTTAAATCCAGTTGTTTGCATTTTTTGCTATTGAGTTGTATTAGTTCTTTTGGAGATTAACCCCTTGTCAGACATGTGTTACAGATACTTTTCCCATTCTGTAGGTTGTTTTACATTTTGCTGCTGGGTCTTTTGCGGTGCAGAAGCTCCCCAGTTTGATGGAGTCCCACTTATGTTTGGTTTGGGATCATATCCAGAAAATCGTCGCCAAGACCAGGGTCAAAGATTTTCCAAATGTTTCTTCCAGGAGTTTTATGGTTTCGGGTCTTGGATTTAAGTCTTTTGTCCACTTCAGTTCATTTTTGTGAACAGTGTAACATGTAAGGGTCCAGTTTCATTCGTCTGCACGTGATTATTCAGTTTCCTCAACCTCATGTATTGAAAACTATCCTTTTCCCCACAGACTATTCTTAGTTCCCTTGTTAAATACTAGTTGACCATTTGTGCGAGCGTTTATTCATGGACTCCCGATTCTCTTCCATTAGTCTGCGCTTCTGCTTTTATGCCAGACCATACTGTTTTGACTACTATTGTGTTGTGGTATAGTTTGAAATCAAAAAGTATTGTGCATCCAGCTTGGTCTTTCCCAGAACTGCTTGCGCTATTTGTTATTTATTTACCTTTTTGGCTCCATACAAATTTCAGGATTTTTTTTTCTCTATTTCTGTGAAAAATGTCATTGGGGTATTGATAGGGATTGCAGTGAATCAACAGATGGCTTTGGGTAGTGCTCTGGCTAGAACTTCCGGAAGTGCTGAGTAGTGAGAGTGAGCACTGTCCTTGATTTTAGAAGAAAAGCATTGAACCTTTCACTCCTGAGCACGATGTGAGCCGTGGTTTTGTCATAGGGCCTTTATTTCATTGTTTGTTAAGCATTTTCATCATGAAAGGATGTGCTATTATGTCATGATTTTTCTGCACCTGTAGGGATGATTATAAGGTTTTTATCTTTCATTCTACTCATGTGGCATATCACAGTTATTAGTTAGCATACAATAAGCCACTTTTGCATCTCAGTGATAAACCCCATTCGATCATGGCATATGATCCTTTTCATGTTCTGGTGAATTTGGTTTGCTAGATTTTTGGTCAAGAAATTTTGCATCTATATTCATCAGAAATACTGGTGATTTTCTTTTCTTGTAATGGCCACATGTGGCATTGGTATGCAAGTGATGCTGGCTTTGTGAGAATAAGTTTGGGAATGTTTCCTCCTTGGTCATTTGGAAGAGCTTGAGAAAAAGTGATATTAATTAGTTGGTAGAATTCACCAGTGAAACTATATGGTCCATGGCTTTTCTGTATTGAGAAATTTTTGGTGACTGATTAATCCACTTACACATTATTAATTTGCTCAAATTTCCTGTATCTTCAGGATTCAGTTTTGGTAAGTTGTAGGTTTCTAGGAATTTATCCATTTCTTCTAGGTCTCCACGTTGTTGGCATATTTTTATTCATAGTAGTCTCATCATCCTTCACATTTCTGTGCTATCATTTTTAATGTCTCTTTTCAATTTTATTTGTCTTTACTATGTTTTCTTAGTCTACCTAAAAACTTGTCACTTTTCTTTATATAAAAAAATAAACAGCTCTTAGTTTCATTGACATGCTGTTTTTCCGATTTATATTTTATTTCCACTCTATTATTTCCCTCATTCTGCTCACTTCAAGTTTATTCTTCTTTATCTGGTTCCTTAAGATGAAAAGTTAGCTTGTTTATTTGAAATACATACTTTTAATATATGCATTTATTATGATAACCTTTTTTCTTAGAATTGCTTCTGCTTCATCCTACAAGTTTGATACATTGTGCTTCCATTTTCTTTTATGATTTTTTTTAAGTTAATGTGTTCTCGATGGGGGGCAGGGAGTGTGAGCAGGGGAGCAGCAGTGTGTGAGGGAGAGAGAGAATCTCAGACTACTCCTTGCTGTCAGCATGGAGCCCGACGCCATGCTTGATCTCATGAACTGTGAGATCATGATCTTTATTATAAGTTTTAGCAATTCTTATATAGATTGACAGATCATTTGTTGTTTTACAGAAGATTTGTTACTGATTTTCTCTCATCAGGGTCTTTGTTTTGAACTGTATATTCCAGTAGTACGCACGCCATCCTCTGAGCTATGCATCCATTCCTACTGCGTTTTCACTTTAAAGTCAACAATATACACTTAGGAAACCCTGGTGAGAATGGCACATAGTTTGTGGTCATCAGTAGCATCTGTATACAATTGGTCTGTTAGTTAGCTCTGAACTTCTGACTCTACCTTTAACAGTTCCAACAGTCTAACTAGACTCAGCTAACGGGATGAGACAGCTTAATTAAAGACTATGGGGTATGCTGTTGGGTCTTCATTTAGCTATTAGTTTTGATTTTCTTTTCTTTTCTTTTTTTTTAAATTAAACATTGGCGGGTGCCTGGGTGGCTTAGTTAGTTAAGCCTCCAACTCTTGATCTTGGCTCAGGTCATGATCTCACATTTTCTCAATCAATCCCTGCAGTGGGCTCTGCACGTACTGCATGGAACCTGCTTGGTATTCTCTCTCTCTCCCTTTCTCTCTCTGCCCCTCCCTCGCTCATGCTCATTCTTACTCTCTCAAAATAAATAAACATTAAAAATATTTAAAAAGTAAAAAGTAATCATTTGTAATGTTTGTTACTGTTCATATTTTCGTATGTTGATTGTGGAATAAAACATGTCTACAAAACCTAAAAATGTTATAAGTTTCACTGCATTGAACTTAAATTTAAGTGAATACAGAGTGTAAAGAAAATTAACAGCACACTCAGTATGATGCTGTGCTGATTTCCAAGTTTGTTTGTTTGTCACCATTAAGATGCTCTGTAATAGCACAAGCTAATGGTTCACTTCACAGCATGAAAGCCCTCACGAAAGCCATTATTACTGTGTAGCTACAGGGAAACTATATAACTGCATGGTTACATGAGGCACAAAGAAATTTTGTTAAAAAAAATCATCTTCAGTAAAACGCATTTGGTGAAATAAGAACTTATTATAACTCCCAACATATATTAATATAGTGTTTTTTTTGTAATTTCCCAAGATTTGACTCTTAGCTGCTGCCTGAGGACTATGATTTTACCATATAAAATCCAAAATATTTCGCTGCATTGAAGTTAGTTCAATTGTGACTGGAACTAAGAGCTGTGTGCTCTGTGTACATGCAAAAGCATTGTACTGCAAAAATGGCATGCTGTTTCATCTAAAATTTATCACCAATGAAACACTTTTTGGGGGCACCCGGGTGGCTCCACCAATTAAAGGTCCATCTCCAGCTCAGGTCATGATCTCAACGTTCATGGGTCTGAGCCCTGCATAGGGCTCTTTGGTGACAGCTCAGAGCCTAAAGCCTGCTTCAGATTCTGTCTCCCTCCCTCCCACTCCCTCCCCTGCTTGTACACTGTCCTATCTCTCTCAAAAGTAAATGAACAATAACAAAAAAAAATTTTTTTAAAGGAAGTACTTTTTCTGTATCTCAGGCAGCCATATTGTCTTACTTACATTTTCTCCAATTCCTATACACTCTTACGCCTCAGGGATTTTGCATACGTTAGCTTTTTGAGGGACATATTTTAGTCATAAGTTAGAAACTGTATAGACTTATTTAAACAAAATATAATGATCTTGAATGGAAATATTTACAGGGGTTTTGAGTAGTTTCACTGTAACCTTCCTACCTGTACCAGAGACCATGTCAACATACAACTAAAATTTTTAACCAAATACTTAATCATAATTGATACATTGAAGATATGCAGAAACCTTACAATAGAGTTTGGGATGGGGATTCTGCCCTTTCACTTACTCATGTTTTTATTTTTCCATCCAGTAAATACTTCTTGGGAGACCACTAAATGCTAGGTACTACGTTGGCCAATGTATTGTGGAGCTCATAGACTAGTGGAGAAATGTAGTATCATACGGGTTTGCCTCAAGTCTCAGTTAGTAAGGTAACAGAGTATAGAATTCTTTTATAATTTTGCTTCAGTACCATGGTCACGTTGTTGGTATGGCCCTGCATCTTATTTCTTGCAAGCTTTGCTTAAATCTTCTTACTCCTTTTGAGTTTTATTTTTTTGTGTGTGTCTGGTTGGACTTTAGTAAAACTTCATGCCTTTATCTCTACCATCTGGTCCTGTTGCTGTGTGCCTTCATCATCATAATATACACTCTTCATCCTAAACTCTGAGTGACCTTGATTACCAACTTGTGGAACTAACCCAAACTGCCCCCACACCTGCTTTCAACTGTTGCCACTTACAATCCTAGCAATTATGAGGGACCTTGTGACTTGTATCCTTACCTCTCATCAAAGCATTTCACATATGATAAGATATTAAATGAAAGTTAAATGGAGGAATAAACCTTTCTTTACCAAAAGGAACTCAAACTATATATTCAGCCTCTCAAAAATCTTTATTTAAAACAAAAGTTTTCCCTTCCAAGGTTGGTTTGTAATTAAAACCTTGAAAGCACATATACAAAAGATTAAAAAACTGTAAAATGTGCTTATGTCACACTAACTAATATAATACAGGTAAATATTCTGAGAATCCAGAATAAATAAGTATCAGAGGAGAAAAAAACAAAACAGAAGACGATCCCTTTCACAGAGAAAAGGATATATTACTTTCTAACTGATTCACAGTGTTTAAATTTTTTCTAATTTGGGAAATTATTTAGTGCACTGAAAAGAGTAATGTGGTCTTTAAAACCCAAGGAAGTTATTCTCATCCTACCAATAAAACTGAGTCAGTTATGATAAACATAATTCTTATTGTACATACACATTCTAGTTTTAAAAAAGCATTTTAAAATTTTATCTTTACAGCTTTGAAATAAGACCATGTAAATGTCAATAAGAGAGTAATTCTTATTTAACACAAAAATTTTAAACATCACTATATTTTGATTCTCTAAAAAGCCAATCAGTGATTTAAAAACAATGAACTTTTCATAAACCGGGAAGAAATTTACATTCAAAAGTGACTTTAGGATAATATATTACCTTTAGATGGAAAGATTAGGAGCTATGAAAAACTCAAAATTTAAGTATTAGGTTTAGTAAAATATGTTTTAATGTTTTTATATTAAGGAAGCTTTTTTTTTTGTAAAGTCTTAAATACTACCAGTCACATATGTGACAAATACTTATCAAAACCAAGAATCAAAAGATACTGGGTCACTTTTGATTAAAATAAAAGGTCATAGTAGTATTTGATCATGTTGTTAAATTATGCTTTAGTTCACAAATAAGTTCTAAAGCCCAGAATAATTAATAACTCTAAAGGAAAGAAACGATAGATATGCATTGGCAAAATTTCATCATTTTGGATGAGTCATGTGAATAGTTAAAAATAACAATAGGTTTCTCACCTACTTCCTCCTTCTCCCTAAATGTTATTAAACTTGTGGTGTCATTTTAGCTAAGAATTAAAATAGCCTAAAGCATGTAAGAATAGCATGTAGGTAAAGAAATGAGTCATATTTTTTCCTGTTTATTCTGGTTTATGACGAACAGAGAATATGTTTTATTTTGGAATGATGGTCTTACTTTCTCCATACCTGTAAAAACCTCTTTCTCGCTCCTGGTTCAAGGGTCACTGTTTGATGAAGTTGCTTCTTTATGTCTTTGGATGCCTATAAAATTCTTCTATTTAGAATGGCCATGATAGGTATTTGTCTTATTTATTCCTTTGAATTCCTTTATATTTCTGAATAACCATGTCCACTAATGAAATTAAAGTACCTTGAGTACAGACTCAAAATGTTACTCACCTTTATAATACTCTTTATACGACTGTATATACTTGAATGAACAAACCAAAAAATACACACTCAGAATGACCAAACCTAATGGATTTATGTACATTTTTTTCTGTAGTTAGGTTACTAATGCTGCCTATGTTTCCCAGCTGTTTATAAAATGTCAAAAGTTTTTGTTTTGGTTTCGTTTTTGCTTGTTTTCAGGTTAACCATCAAAAAGTTAGTGCTTTATTTTTTTTCTACTCCCTAACTAGGAGTTCATTGACTATTAGAGTATAGAGATTATTATGAAAGTATTTCTTGCTGTAAAACTATATATATGTAGTCTACTTAATAGTTTACCTGTACAGGTGATTGTTTATTACTTTCACCCACTAAAGTTTAATATATTTAAAAGATTCTGGACTTGTTTCAAGGGTATTTAATTTGGACTTACCCCAAATTGTGTAATAAAATATAGAACTGATATATACCATAAAATGTTTTAAGACAATTTTAAATTATTGTTTGCTTCTACTATAATGTATACTCTCTTATTTTATCCAGGAGTATAACTTTATTAAAAAAAAATTGAAACTCCATTACTGAAATTAATTTTATAACAGATGTACTAGCAGAGCTGCTGTGTTAATAATGCAAAAATGTTTTAATTCTCTAAGAAGCAATTACTGTGAAAAGAACATTTTATTTCTGCCAAGAAATGAAATTATTGTGTCCAACATCACATCTCACAAGAGTCTGTCAAAAGCTCTGCAAGTTAGGTAACATTAGTTTCTTTTCACTAAAAGAATGAAAACTGTAGTTTATTTTTCAACAAAAGGGAACACTATGAAGTGAGTTGTCACTCACTATATAACTGAAATTTTTGTGCCAATTATTGACTTATTAAATCTTAAGTTACAGTTTCAGGTTCAAAATGTAAACTATGAGTCTTCAGGAATCCTCTTCCAGTTAAAGGACATGACATCAGACCACTGTCCTCTTTGGAACACAGATCTCCTTTGGTTCCATTTAAGTGAATATGCAAACTAATACTTACAATTTATTCTCATCCACTCAAAACTATAAGGGACCCAAAATGGTAAAGGCTTTTTAAAAAAATTAATAGTACAAAAAGCGTGTAAGATTGCACATATAGAAAGAACTCTATCAATTTCTGTTGTTCATAAGGAATCCTACAGCTGTTCAACTCACACAAACTATCTCAAGCCTCATAAAGGAGGAAATGTCTGAATTATTATTGTCATCATCTCTACGGCACCTAACTTGTTTGGAACTATTATATCTCAAAAATTTGCTGTTAGGTGATTACAGTATCTGACATTACATTTTGATATGTAGGCGATTTCCCCTGTGCCTTTCCCTCATTTTACATACAAATAATTTTTTTAATGTTTCTATTTACTTTTGAGAGACGAGAGAGAGGTCGAGAGAGAGAGAGAGAGAGAAAGAGAAAAAGACAGACAGACAGACAGCGTGAGCAGGGGAGGGTCAGAGAGAGAGGGAGACACAGATTCTGAAAACAGGCTCCAGGCTCTGAGCTAGCTGTCAGCACAGAGCCCAACATGGGGCTTGAACCTACAAACCGTGAGATAATGACCTAAATTGAAGTCAGATGCTCAACCGATTGAGCCACCCAGGCGCCCCTACATATTATTTTTTTATATTTGTGATATATCTTCATGACATTCTTATATTGTTTATATTGTTTTGATAAGTAGAAAATAATTATTTTTCTCCATTTTGCTTATTGGTTAATAAGTATGGATTTGGTTTTGAAAGCATGGATGTCCTCAATATAAGCAACTAACAGGTTTATTAAAATATACAAACAACATATCTCATAAAGAGTTAGCATCCAATATCTATAAAGAGCTTATCAGACTCCACATGTTCCCCAAACAAAACAACCCAGTTAAGAAATGGGCAGAAGACATGAATAGATAATTTTCCAAAGAAGACAACCTGATGGCTAACAAACACATGAAAAAACACTCAACATCAGTCATCATCAGGTAAATACAAATCAAAACCATGATGAGATTCCACCTCACACTTCTCAAAATGGCTAAAACTAACACAAGAAGCAACAGGTGTTGGGGAGGATGCAGATCAAGGGAAACCAAAACTGGTGGTGCAGCCAGTCTGGAGACCAGTGTGGAGGGTCTTCAAAACACTAAAAACAGAACTATCCTATGATCTAGCATATGCACTATTAGGTATTTACTCAAAAGATACAAAAATACAGAATTGAAGGGGGACACGTACCTCAATGTTTATAGCAGCATTATCAACAACAGCCAAACTATGGAGGGAGTCCAAATGTCTACTGACTGATCAATAGATAAAGAAGAGGTGGTGTGTGTATATGTGTGTATATATATAAATATGTATGTGTGTGTATAAATATATAAGATGGAGTAATACTCAGCCATCAAAAATAATAAAATCTTGCCATTTGCAATGATGTGGTTGGAGCTAGAATGCATTATGCTAAGTGAAATAACTCAATGAGTGAAAGACAAATACCACATGATTTCACGCATAGGTGGGATGTAAGAAATAAAGCAGATAAACATATGGGAAGGGGTAGGGGGAAAGAGAAGAGAGGGAAACAAACCACCAGGGACTCTTGATAAAGAACAAACTGCAGGTTGACGAGGGAGGATGGGTAGAAGATGGCTGAGACGGGTGATGGGGACTGAGGACAGCGCTTGTTGGAAAGAGCCCTGGGTTTTGTATGTAAGTGATGAATCAATGAATTCTACTCCTGAAATCAATACTGCACTGTATGTTAAGTAACTTAAAGACAGAAAGTGAAAAGGAAGGAAAGAAAGAAAGAAAACTATAAGGGCAGTCAAGTTTAATGTAGCATTGGAACCAAAATCATTTATACCTATCTTGAAAGTTTACAAATCAGGAAAAGTTCTGTTAACACTCAACTAGTGGTATAGGGTTCCAAATTTATCAAGAGAATTATCAAATTATCCAAATTTATAGGAGAAATAATACTAGGTGTGAAGTTTATGCTTCTGAAACATTACTTAATGGTGTTATACATAAATAATCATGGCTTTTCATGTGAATCTGCTAACAACTTTTTTCCCCACTAGTATCCCAATAGAGACATGATACGATGAAATAAAACACAAAGCACCCTGGTAAGATAAAAGAAAGATGGCATGTGAAGTGAAACAGTATTTCTAAGGGTAAGTAAAATACATGAAAGCATATTAGTGAAAACATGCAATGAACTTTGATGAAGTTCTTAAGCACAAAAAAAACTGTGCTCCAATGTCTGCTTCAATAGACCTGGATGTTAACGGAAGTTCTCTGGAACTTCCATTTGGCATTAGGGATCCCTTGCTTTGCATTGTTATTCTGATCCAAGTTTTGCATTCTGCTTACTCTCTACCAGTGTCGTAACCAGAAGGAAGGAAGAAGTGTATCAGGCGATCATCTTAACCCTGAATATTTCTCTTTTGTTTCACTATCATCTTTTTATAGCCTCATCTTGAGAATATATACAGACTCATTCCCTGAGTTTGACTGTGTATACGAAGAAGCAATTTACTCGATGCAAGAAAAAGCCATTCAATTTTCAGTGGCCGTTTAAGCGCTCTGCTCATATTTTGAATAACTAGCCTGGTCTTTAATGTTCTGCATTTTGTATTTGTCATTTAAGTCAAGAACATTCTCTTTTACCTATTACCAAGAGATAGCACGTTGCTTAACTACATAATATATTCTTTCCCCTTAATAAGAAACTATAAGGTGATTCCATTTATTGATACATATATTTTATAATTTTCTAAATTTCCATAATGACCACTTCTTAATTTTATGATCAAAGAGTAAATTTTAAAAGCAAAAGCTGAAATACAAGAAGGCAAAGTATCTATTTCAAAAAATAATTGGACGAATCAGATGGTAGAGAAAAACAGCAAGGAAGCCAATGATAAATGTTTGGACTACACACAGCCTCGCATATCTTAAGCCCCTAGGGTCATAGTTAAGCCCTGGTCATAGTTAAAAGGATTATGTTTGCCAAGATTACAGATGTCTTATGACCTTTACCCCATATTTAATTAAGCAGTCTTTATGCAGAAAATAGAAGGCATCATCTCTGATTAAGATTGATCAGGGACTCAGATTTCTTAGCATTTCAGGCAAAATTTTAAAATGGATTTTATCATGAAGATTCAAACATTAACCACTGTTACTAACAATTTAGACACATATATTTAAAAATAATTTATTCCAATTACATTCAACTTAGTCCATGAATGACTCTTTATCATGTTACAAGACCCACCATTCTAATTCTGGCTATACCAAAAAAACTTGTAAAAAACCTATTCTCTGACCGCACAGTATTGTTACTCAACATCCGTAAGATAATGTGCATCAAAGTACTTTATATATTATATACCAGCATTTCCTGGCATGTGTCTAGTAACTATGTAAGATGAAGGCAAAATTAAGTTGAAAAGGCACTGAGTTAAACAAAATTAAGTGGTTTTTTTTTTAATCAATGAATGTGTACCATAAAATTCTACATGGATATTAGATGCAGGGTTTACCAAACATGTGATGAGGAAAAGGTTCTAGAGAATACTAACAACTATCTCATTTAACCTTTGACAACAGCCTAGTAGGTAACTTTTACTATTAGACAAACTATCTACAAAAAGTGTGTGGTAGAGTTAAACTCAGAATTATTAGCATTCAAAGCATGTATTGTTTTAAGCATGCATTTAAAGCAGTTTTCTTTATTCAAGTGCAGTTGAATGATAATATTACATCAGTTTCCGGTGTACAACATAGTGATTCCCCATTAACATGATGAAATGAATATCGTAATAACTAGTTACAATCTGTCCATAAAAAATTGATAAAGTATTATTAACTATATTTCCTATGCTACACATTGCATTACCCTTATTTTATAATTGGCAGTCGGTACCTTTTAGTGCTCTTCCCCTATTCCACCCATCTCCCAACCCCACTCTTCTCCCCTCTGGCAACCATCCCCCATGATTCTGCTTTGTTTGTTTTGTAGATTCCATACGGTATTTGCCTTTTGTCTCTGACATACTTCACTTAGCGTAATACCCTCAAGGTTCACCCATGTTGCCACAAATGACAAGATTTCCGTATTTTTATAGCTCATATTCCACTGTGTGTGTACACTTCCACCACAACTTCTTTAGCCATTCACCTAACAGTGAACACTTAGACTGAGTCTGTATCTTGACTATTGTAAATAATGCTGCAATAAACACAAGGTGCATACGTCTTTTCAAATTAGTGTTTTCATTTTTTTCGGATAAACACCCAGAAGTACAACTGCTGGATCACAATAGTTCTATTTTTTAGTTTTTGAAAAACATACTTCCTTCCACACTGGTGTCATCATTTTGCGTTCCCATCAAGTGTGCATGAGGGTTCCCTTTGCCCCTGCTAGCACTATTTTCTGTATTTTGGGACCATCCATTCTCGCAGGTATGAGGTGATATCTCTTTGTGGTTTTGATTTGCATTCCTATGGTAATAAGTGAGCATCTTTTCATATACATGTTGGTCATCTCTATGTCTTCTTTATAGAAGTGTCTATTCAGGTCTGATGCTCATTATTAAATTGTATGAGTTTTCGATATATTTTCTATATAACCTCTTATTAAATATATCATGTGTAAATGTCTTCTCCCATTCAGTAGTTGTAATTTCACCTGGTGATGATTTTCTTTGCTGTGTAAAAGCTTTTTGCTTGATGTAGTCCCATTTGTTGATTTTTATCTTTTTTGCTCTTACATGAAGAAACAGATCTAAAAAAATATTGCTCAGACCAATGCCCAATACTGTTACCTTTAAAGAATTTTATTTTCCAAAGCTGTATTGGCATCTTTGATCCCTTTTGAGTTATTTTTTGTATGGTTTAAGAAAGTGGTCCATTTCATCCTTCTGCAGCTGTCCAGTTTTCCCAACGCCATGAGGAGACCATCTTTGCCTGACTGTATATTCTTGCTTCCTTTGTCAAAGACTGACTATATAAACATGGGTTTATTTTTAGACTCTCTAATCTGCTCCATTGACCTATGTGTTTTTGTGCTAATCTACACTGTTTTGATGACCATATGTCTATAATATAGTTTGAAATCAGGAAGCCTGATACCTCCAGCTTTGTTTTTCTTTCTCAAGATTGCTTTGGTTATTCCGTATCTTTTGTGGTTCCATTCGAATTTTATATTTTTCTTTGTTCTACTTCTGTGAAATATGCCCTTTGGGTTTTGATAGGGTTGTACTGAAGCTACAGACTGCGTTGGGTAGTACAGACGTCTTAACATTAATTCTTCCTACTCATGATCATGGTGTATCTTGCCATTTATTTGTATTTATCTTCAATTTCTTGTGTCACTGTCTTACAGTTTGCAGAGTACAGAAGAATGCTTGTAGAAGTATAGCAAGTGCACAGAAAAGTTTATGTTTCATAAGTTTACAATTAGATGAATTTCACAAACGGACAGGACAGCACGTGTGAACCTATCAACCCAAATGAAGAGAGAAGATCTCTAGAAGCTGTCTCATGTCCCATTCCAGCTACAACTCACACAGCTCAAAGGGACTACTTTTCTGACATTTAACACACAGAGAAGTTCTGCCTGGGTTTGCCGTCAAATTTTTGCGCCAGACTTCTTTCACTTAACATTTTATTTTTGAGATTAGTTCCTTTTGTGGTAAGTAAAAAGTAGTTACTTATATTCTACTGTTTGTACTACGATTTATTTAATCGTTCTATTAATCGACATTTAGGTTGTTGCCACTCTGGGGCTATTAAGAATAATACTATTAGCATTTTTGTACATTGTATTCGGCAATCATTTACATGCATCTCTCTTATACACTTCTGAAAGGAAATTTCAGGATCATGGGTATGAGTAAGATCAGTTTTACTACATGCTGTCAGCTTTTAAATTGCTTGAACCAATTCATATTCTAGTTACTTTAAACTCTTCATGGTATCAGTGTTATTGATTTTAATCATTATGGTAAATGTGGTATAGCACCTTATTGTGTTTTAGCTTTCACATAGTAAGTAATAATAAGGGTGAAATTTTTTTCATATGTTGATGGTTCCACGCAAGTATTATAGTGTCACTGTGGCTATATATGTGGGCACAGGTTTGTGAAAACTCATCCTGTTAAACTGGTCTTTTTGTCTATCCTTCAATGAATAAAATGCCATCTTGTTTAATGCAGCTTTAAAGTAAGTTTTGAAATCTGGTGACCTAAAGTTAGTCAGCTTTATACTTCTCTTTCAACACTGTTTTACTATTTATTCTTATGCATTTGAATTTCCTGTAGATTTACTAAAGTGTTATGACTTAAAAATTTTTTTTAATGTTTTTAAGTTTTGATTTTGAGAGAGAGAGAAAGAAAGACAGAGTGCAAACAAGGGAGGAACAGAGAAAGGAGGAGACACAGAATCCAAAGCAGAATCCAGGCTCTGAGTTGTGAACTCAAAGCCCGACATGGGGCTCAAAATCCTGAACTGTGTGTGAGATCAAGACCTGAGCAGAAGTCAGACGCCTAAACAACCGGGGTCGGTGCCCCACTTAAAATTTAAAATATCAAGTGATAATACTGAACTATATCTAATAAATCAGTACCTTTCTTGAAAATTGGTCAGTCTGAAGGAAAAAATAAAATTAAACCTTTTAATAACTAATGTGGTTTTTATGCTTAACAAATTTAACGCTAAATGTTATAAAGCCAAATTCTATTAAAAACTCACTTATACAGGAGAAAAGGCAATCTCATTATGTAATTATTATTTGGCACAAAAGATCTAATCATCACCCAAAATTCTATTTAGAAATTACAACTTCAAAGAAAAGCGGGGGAAAAAAAATCCACTATGTTCAGAAATCAGATACCTTCATAGTGAAATCAAAAAGTGTTTACAAAATTACTTCACTGTAACATAACACTGAAAGAATTCTTCATGAATAATTTTAACATAAATCCCTCCAACCATCTAAGATAGAGTTAAAGTAAACAGTTAAGTAAGTTAGCAAAAGTGAACAAAAATTACAACTCAGCTAATCTTTGTGCATAATAGTTACCTACAAATAAGTCTTTAAAATATAAGTGGAGAGAGTGGCTGGGTAGCTCAGTCAGTTAAGCATCTGACTCTTGGGTTTAGGCTCAGGTCATGATCTCATGGTTTCTGGAGTTCAAGGTCCACATCAGGCTCCATGTGGCAAATGCAAAGCCTGCTTAGGATTCTCTGTCTCCCTCTCTCTCTGCCCCTCCCCAACTCATGCTGGCTGTGTCTCTCTTTAAATAAATGACCTTTTTAAAAAAATGTAAGTGTAAATTGTTACAAATGTAAAAAAACAATAAAAATGACTGTCTTATATTGCTTTCTACAATAAATGTACATTAGTCGTCAAGAATTAATGCCAAATTATTAAATTCCTTTTATGTATAAAGATGTTTCCTTTGTCATTTTATTCCATACCACTGAAAGGTAAACAGCCTCTTTATAATAACACAAATTCAACATAGTCATTTCTCTTTAGAAACACAGGTTAAAATATGAAAAAATCACCAAAGAAGGATAGTGCTATTTTTTAAGTTATATCTTAAAATTTAAATACATCTATTATAAAGAAAAACATTTACTATTATCATTCTAATGAGCAATCATTATTTGAAGTTCTGTACCAGTAAACATTTCATTTTGTAAAGCAAAGTTAATCTTCTATTTTGTTTGGGTGATATGAAAACACATTATTATGTAAATCAATTCATTAAAACAAAACTTAAACCATAATTTCCTGTTTCACTGTATGTTGACATTATGCATATAAAAAGGCAGGAAGAGAAATTTTGTTGGAATATGTTAAAATGCAAAACAAGAAAAAAGCTACATACTAATGGGCAACACTCAGCCTCCCCGTACACATGCTAGAACGGCCCTGGTCTAGATTCTAAACAATTAGTATCTCACATAAACCTACAACCGTATCCACAGCTTTTTGGCCAAGGATACACAATGCAACCGTTTCTGAAGCAAAAACCTCCAAGATTTCTAAGACTTTTATATTTTTATAAAATACAGGATGAAGAGTTTGGAACAAAATCCATTTTTTTTAAATACTGTCGCTATGGTTTCAATTTCATCACTTCTAGAATTTTTATTAAGTTGATGAAAATTAAGATAAACATGTTAAAAGATGTACATATGAAGGAAATGCTTTTCCCTTTAAAAATACAGAAACTTCTCTTAATGTGTTCCTCTGATCCATCAGAGTACCTTCTCCTAAGGGCCATGCCCATCTCTATGTGAAAAACAGTAAAACCAAAGTGTGGAAGATAAATAATTTTCTAAATAAAGAAAATGTGTCTCTAATCTGAACTTTAAATGTTCATGTCACAATAACTTGTTAGTAACTGATTTAGGCTGAATTAACAGTGACATGTTAATCCTATTATTCTCCTGACTAGTGAGAAAAAAAATTAAAAGGAGAATTAAGATAATCCAATTTAAGAAACACAATCTCCCAGTATGAATCCTTATAATCATTTAATAAAACATTTATTGAGAACAAGCTAAATGCAATTGTAAAGATAAAAAATAGCTTAAGAGAAACTCTGTTATGTCTAAGGACTTGACTAAAATGGGATGGATGTCCCAAATACCGTAAGATTTTACTCCTATGTAGAATTTAAGAAACAAAACAGTTGAACACTGGGGGCAAAAACACCATAAAATCGACTCTTCACTACAGAGAACAACTGAGGGCTGCCGTAGAGGAGGTAGGTGAGGGGATGGGCTAGATGGGTGAGGGGCATTAAGGAGGGCACTTGTTATGATAGGTATTATATGTAAGTGACGAATCACTTTAGTCCTAAAACTAGTACTACAGTATGTGTTTCTTTAATTTTTTAACGTTTATTTATTTTTGAGAGAGAGAGAGAACATAAGCAGGGGAGGAACAAAGAGAGAAGGAAACACAGAACCCGAAGGACGCTCCAGGCTCTGACCTGTCAGCACAGAGCCTGATGCAGGGCTCAAACCCACAAGCCATGAGATCATGACCTGAGCTGAAGTTGGAGGCTTAACCAACTGAGCCACCCAGGTGCCCCTATACTACATGTTCATTAACTGGAATTTAAATAAAAATTTGAAACATAAAATAAAAAATAAAATAGGATATATAATAAAAATTATTATACAAAAATGTATAGACACGTAAGTGGACTAACTACATGTTAATAAATATATAAAGAAAGTAGGGACACTTCAAGGTAATTAAGAAGTAATACATCTCAGCAGGATGGTAAATCAGGAGATATTTGATAAATACAGAGAATGTTACAGGAATGGAAGCAGCAAAAGAAAGCATATATTTAGGAAACAAGCAACAGTACAAATATGTGAATACTTGTGTTTCTTTTTTTTTTTTTTTTGCAAAGTAGTAGAGTTTTCAGATAAAAAAGGAAAATGATAACGGTCAGGACATGGAGAGGCTCTTGAGATACTGGCAAGTCAGGTTCAAACATACGATTACGAGTTATGTTTCAGGAATATACATGTGGTAGCCCAGAATATTCAGCGATGAGGTGTAGTGGCTCACATGTACTGTACTGAGTAAGCAGAGGTCAGGTCTATCATCATCACTGTTATTAGCACAAACATTTTAGGAGCTTAGGAGATCAGATGTATTAGAAAAGCAGTAGTTGAAATATTAGTAGAGATTACAGAAAGAATGAAGGGTAGCACAACATGACACTTCAAAATATGCCACTGGTGTAAGTAATGAAGTTTTGGGGTGATAGTGGGGTGGTCCAGAGTCGACAGCCAAGAAAGGATTCTTGAAGATATCCTTGGTGCAAAAGGTAATTTTATTCAAGCATGGGAACAAGACCCATGGGCAGGAAGCGCTGCACTGGGGTTGTGATGGGTAACTCATTATATACCCTCAGGTTGGGAGAGGGTCAGGGATAGAGTAATTCTCTAGGAAATTTTGGAAGCAAGGTTTCCAGGACCTTGAGGGGCTAGCTGTTCTAGGGAAACACCATTTATCACCGTTTAATGAAACCTCAGAAAGGAGACCCTTCAGATGCATACAGGTAAGGGTCGGGGGTAAGCTTGGAGTATGATTGCCAGCATGTAGCTTGGGGCAGTTGAGATAAAGTAAGCAGACATACAGGATCCTCAAGGTTGGGATATATTAAGCTAAGACTCTCTTTTGCTCCTACCAAAGTGTCATCACCCAAGCTGAGCTCCTAGAGGAGGTCACACTGCCAGTTTCAGGGACTTCTCAATGGGCTGCAGGCAGTAAGGGAATTTAGTTTTCCATTTGCCTTATAGTCTCCCACATTATCACGGCAAGCACTTAAACCTCTTTCCTGGGCTCCTGGGCAGCCAGGAGTCTTCGGGGACTATCACACATATTCTACCTGGCAGCGGGGCAGTGGGTATTCTGCCCTCAGCTTGCCCCATACTCCCCCATCTGAAGGATTATTTTGAGCTGAAGGCAACTAAGAACCAGACACAAGAAAAACATTCTGTCTCCCCCGTCTGCCTAAAAGCAGCATATACACCTACGAAGGTATCCCTCCACCCCCCTTTACCAGGAAGGATAAAGGTTAATTTCTGGAGACAACTTTAGACCCTTATGAATGGAAGGAAGGCACCTGTGGCTTAAACCTGAGCAATATACCTTACCTCTCCTGGTCACCTCCACAAAAGTGGCCTCCCTTCCACATATTTCCTTTCTCTCTTTAACTAAAGATAGTATTTGAGCAGTTCTAAGTCACCTCTGAGTGTTTACAAATTCTTCCCTGAGTACCACCCATGTATACAGGCAGTATACATGCTAATAAATGTGTTTTTCTTTTATAATTCTGTATTTTTTTTATAGGGATCCTAGCCAAAAACTCAGAAGAGTAGAGAAGTTAACATATTTCATAAGAATGTTGACTAATTTTCCATATACTTGAACCAATCAAACAATAATAAAAAGCAATGCTTAATGCTTTGAACCTAAGGAATATTCTTTTAAGAGAATATTAAAAGACAGTAATGAAAAACTTAGAAGATTTCCTAAATTTACATGTTTAGGTATCATGAACATAATGGAGATCAAATCTTTGTGTCAGAACTTTCTTTATGTAATACAAAAATATCACTCACAAAAACCGACAGTCATGCTGTCAGGTACTTATATCTTACTGGTGTCATGACAAAAGACAAACAAACAAAAATAATACAAAACAAGTAGATAACACAGGATGTTAGATGATTAAGTGCTCTGAAGAAAAATAAACCAGAAAAGGGAGATAGTGCGGGCACTGGGGAAGAGAGGAAAGAACTACACTTTCAAATAGGACTGTCAGAAAGACTTGCTTGATAACTATTTCCAATTATTTTTCTTTAAAATAATTCAATTTGAATATTAAAAACATTCAATTATTCTTCTAAGTAGTAACAGATTTCAAAAACATATACATGTAGCAAAAACCATGTCTAAGTGACTATGGGAGCTGATCATCCAAAGAATCTAACTCTGATTCCATATCATTGCCATCTTTAGAAGACATCTGAATATGTTCACAAAAATATGAGATCAAATTGATTATTATGTAGTACCTAATCTGGCATTTAGCAACTAGTCCTTAAGACCTGACTGGACAGTCAGGGAACAGACAACTGAATAAAGTGAATTATACCCCTGTATTATAGAGTTGCACGATGAAGTTTCAAGAAAGTCACAATGTAGGAGGAAGAAATAAGTAACTGTTGGCTTTCATATTCAACACATGTGAAGTACTGTAAGCAGCGTAGAATAAATCTCATAAAATTATGTTATTATCTTTACAGTGAATTTATAACTATATTGCCATATGCAATTTTGTTTGGAACCACAATTTTAGAAATTAAGAATTCATTATTCTAGGTGATTGTGGTAACATGTTCATGATTTTCAAAGTCCTCATCTTTTAGGGATACACACTATAGTATTTCTGTATGAAATGAAATGATATTGAGCACTTATTTCAAAAGGATCCAACAGCAGGTTAAGAGAAGTGAGTAAGAGAATAGATGAACCAAGGATTGGTTATGAGTAGTAATAGTTTGGCCATGGGTATAAGAGGGTTGTCATAACATTATTTTCTCAAAATTTGTATGTTTTCCAAATGAAAAAGTTATAGAAGAAAATTATATTCTTCAACAGTTAATCATCATCAACTTAATAAATACTAAGCCTCAAAGACAGTTGATCTATTTTTTCAAAGTTGATCTATTACAATATATCCGATTAACCAAAAAACCCCACCAAAAAAACCCAAAAGAATAATCCTCTCCAAAACAATACCCTAAGAAAGGAAAGCAACAAAATAGGGAATTGAGTAGTAGTTACTAACATTAACTTTGCTACTGCCTTCATTAATGTCACTTTTAATTTTACAGCAAACAGTTCTTAGCATTCTAATACAAAGACTACCAGACTTCATAATGGTCTTTTAATTACTCTTTTCTGAACTACATTAAAATTAAACTTACCCCTGATGGAACACTGACTACACACTGTCCCTATTTCCTCTGCCGGCATTACGTATTATAACTATAGCAATATATATATATAGATATAAAGCTGAAAAATAGATTATGCATGTCTACCTGATGTGGTAAGCACTAATTTTCTCTTTTAAAATTTTTTGAAGTGTATTTATTTATTTTGAAAGAGACAGGAGCAGAGTGAGTGGGGGGAGAGGCAGAGAGAATGCCAAGCAGGCCCCACACGATCAGCGTGGGGCCTGAACTCGCAGAACCCTGAGGTCACGACCTGAGCTGAAACACAGAGTTGGACGCTTAACCACCTGAGCCACGCAGGTGCCCCAGTACACTAATTTCTTAAACAGCACAGCACTCCTCACCCTAAAAATATTAATATATTGTGTGTATATATATATATATATGTATGCATATAGCGGAGGTAGTATTAGAAGAGAAAGAACAAACTTAAAACTTACAAATAAAATCCTTTCTTACCAAATACTAAGCATAATTTCTGATTCCTTTATAAACATGATGAAAGCTCAAAATTTGGATGCTTATGGCATGCACTTACCACTTGTCCATTGTGTGGGTTCTTATGAGCATATGGGGGTCCACGGATATGATTCCACATCTGGCCAGAAGTCATAGCAAAGACTATACACTGAAAAACAGTGTATACGTGAGTCAGATAATATCAGAACACTGCATTTTAAAAATATAATGGTCATGAAACTAAATCTAAAAGATCATGTATCAGTTCACACATTTGCCTGATTTTCACTTACTAACTATAGGACTTTGGGTAAGTTATTTATTTTCCTGCTTCTAGTATTTATCTATAAAATGGACATAATAACCATGCTAAAAAGATACGTTAATAATTAAAATCAGTAACATATGTAAAGCATGTGGTATAGGGATAATTCGATACGTTCTAACCAAAGATAGTCAAAGCATAGATTATTAATCACCTAGATTTATAGTTGAAGGCAATTACATATATTATAAAATAGTGAAAATAAAGAATGTTT
>NC_043700.1:21333477-21397039 GCF_006229205.1 Suricata suricatta
GAGGGAGGGAGGGGAAAGGAGAGAGAGAGAAAGAGAGACAGAGACAGAGAGATAGAGAGAGGAAGGGAGAGAGATAGAGAGAGGAAGGGAGAGAGAGAGAGAGGAAGGGAGAGAGAGAGAGAAGGGGAAGGAGGGCAAGCACGCATGACAAAGGGGGAAAAACAAGGAAAATGTTTTCCCAAAGTCATAAGCTTGGAAAACAAGACAGACTAATTTCCTGAATTCTTGTATCCAGTGAGGCCTAAAGCCTGGAGTTGTAAAGGTCAGAGGGCTTGGCTGGGATTGAGCCCAGAGGGCACTGCCCTGTTCCTGGAGAGAAGGCAGGCAAATAAGCTGGCTGGAGGCATTTTCCTCCAGGCCCCTGAGCATAAACCAAAACCACCTGCTGGGGGCAGCACAGCTCCTCCTGCCTTGCTTACACCAAGCCCCACATGCCTGCGCTCTGGTGGGACTGCCCTTCTCAGTCAGGCTTGCCTCAGTTCCCATGGGGTGGGCCCCTCCCCCCAGACCCGCACAAATTCCTGCTTACACCATGTCCCCCACACAGAGATGTCTTCAGGGCTTCAGTTCTGGTAGAGTTGAGTGTTGGGTTTCATTTCACCGGCAGACCAGAGCACACTTAGTTAAAACTTGCCATATTTAGCCCAAGGACCAAACACTGCCCAGAGCAGGCAAGGAGAGCCTTTGCAGATGACCAGCCTGAAGGAAGGAGCAGCCACAATTCAACAGCAGAGTGCATGCAGCACACACCAGAGACACTCCTTCAAGTGCTGCGTGATCTCTGCTTCATAAGGACATTATGTGGAATAGCAGAAAACATAACTGGCTTTTCTAATAACAAAGAAGAAGGCAGAGACTTAGACAAAAATGCCAAAGCAGAAGAATTTATCCCAAATCAAAGGACAAGATAATGTCTTTCGCCAGAGATCTAGGTGAAATAGATGTAAATAATGTGCCTGATGAAGAATTTAAAGCAACAATCATAAAGGTATTAACTGGGCTTAAGAAAAGAAGAAAAGACATCAGGGAGACTCTAACCATGGAGATGAAAGAGTTAAAAAAAATCCCTCAGAAATGAAAAATGATGAACAGGATTAGAAACAGGCTTGATGCAATGAATAGCAGGCTGAAAGAAGCAGAAAATTAGTGAGGTAGAAGACAAAATAATGGAAAATAAGGGTGAACAAAAGGGAGAAAGAAGAATAATTATGGAACATGAGAACAGACTTAGGGAACTCACTGACTCCATCAAATGTAATAACATTCCTATTATGAGTCCCAGAAGAAGAGAGAGAAAAGGACCCAGAAAATTTATTTCAAGAAATAATAGCAGAAAACTTCTCTCGGCTGGAGAAGGAAAATCTAGACACCTAGTTTCAGGAGGCACAGAGAACTGCAATCAAAATAAACGCAGGCCAACACTAAAACATACTGTAATTACATTTGCAAAATATACTGGTAAAGAAAAAGTCTGAAGCAAGACAAAAGTAGTCCTTATCTTACAAGATAAGACTGCTGAAGAGGGAGTGGCACGGTGTATTCAAAAGTGCTGAGTTGGAAAAATCAGCCAGGTATACTCTGTCCAGCAAGGCTGTCATTCAGTACAGGAGAGAGAAAGAGTTTCACAGACAAACAAAAACTGAAGGAGTTCATGACCACTAAATCAGCCCTGTGAGTAATATTTAAGGGGACTTTGAGTAGAAAGGAAAGATCAAAAGTGACAGAAACAAGAAAGGGTCAGAGAAATCTCCAGAAACAAAACAAGTATTAAGATGGCACTAAATAATTATCAGTACTTTGAATGTGAATGGACTAAAGACTCCAATCAAAAAACACAAGGTGCCACAATGGATTAAAAAAAACACCATAGATATACATATAGCTCCATCTGTATGCTCCCTACAAGGGACTCATTTTAGACCTAAAGACCTCTCACTTTCATCTAGAAACATTTATCACACAAATGGAGGTCAGAAGAAACCTAGAGTAGCAATACTTATCTCAGATAAACTACACTTTAAAACAAAGACTATACTAAGCGACAAAGGGCAATGTATCATAATAAAGGGGGCAATCCAACAAAAAGATATAATAATTGTAATATTTATGTGCTCAGTGTGGGAGCACTCAAATATATAAAACAATATAAACATAAAAGGAAGTAATCAACAGTAAGGCAATAAAAGTAGGGGACTTAAACACCCCATTTAAATTAATAGATCATCTAAGCAGAAAATACACAAGGAAACAATGGCTTTGAATGAATGACACACTGGGCCAGATGGACAGGACAGATATATTTGTAACATTCCATTCAAAAACAGCAGAATGCACATTCTTTTCAAGTGCAAATAGGGACATTCTCCAGAGCAGACCACATGTCAGGTCACAAATCAGGCTTCAACAAATACAAAAAGACTGAAATCGGGCGCCTGGGTGGCTCAGTCAGTTAAGCCTCCAGCTTCGGCTCAGGTCAGATCTCACGTTCGTGGGTTCGAGCCCCGCATTGGGCTCTGTGCTGACAGCTAGCTCAGAGCCTGGAGCCTGCTTCCAGTTCTGTGTCTCCTTCTCTCTGCCCCTCCCCCTCTCATGCTCTGTCTCTCTCTGTATTAAAAATAAATAAAACATGAAAAAAAATTAAAAAAAAAAAGACAAATCGTACCATGCACCTTTTCTGACACAATGCTATGAAATTAGAAGCCAACCAAAAGAAAAAAATCTGGAAAGGTCACAAATATATAGAGGTTAAACAGCAGGCTACTAAACACTATATGGTCAACTAGGAAATCACGGAAGAAATCTTAAAAAATACATGGAAACAAATGAAAGGGGAAAAAAAAACCCCACAATAGTCCAAAACCTTTGAGACGCAACAAAAGTGGCCCTAAGAGGAAAATACACAGCAATACAGATCTACCTTAAGAAGCAAGAAAAATCTCAAAGAACCTAATCTTACACCTACAGTAGTTAGGGAAATCATAATCACAATCATAATCATAGAAGCCTAAAGCCAGCAGAACGAAGGAAATAATAAAAATCAGAGCAGAAATAATTATCTAGAAACCAAAAAAAAAAAAAAAAAAAAACCCCAATAAAACAGATTAATGAAACCAGGAGTTGGTTCTTTGAAAAAAATCAATAAAATTGGTAAACCTCCAGCCAGACTTACCAAAAAGAGAAAAGAGCAAATAAATAAAATCACAAATGAGAGAGGAGAAATAACAACCAACACCATATAAGAGAATATTATGAAAAAACTGTATGTCAACAAATTGGACAACATGGAAAAAAAGATAAATTCCTAGAAACATAAATGACCAAAACAAACAGGAAGAAAGAGAAAACTGGAACAGACCAATAACTTGCAAAGAAATTGAATCAGTAATCAAAAAACTCCCAACAAACTAAACTCTAGGGCCAGATGGCTTCTCAGATGAATTCTACCGTACATTTAAAAAAAAAGAGTGACTACCTATTCTTCCCAAACTAATAGGGAAGAAGAGGAAAGAGGAGGGGGAAGAGAAAGGGGCAGGAAATGGAAGGAAACGAAAACTTCCAAAATCATTCTATGAGCCTAGCATTACCCTGATACCAAAACAAGATAAAAACTACACTAGAAAAGGGAACTACAGGCCAGTAACTCTGATGAACAGAAATGCATCAATTTTTAATAAAATGCTAGCAAACAGAATCCAGCAATACTTAAAAGCTCATTCATTTGCAAATCGATCAACATAACACACATTAATAAAAGAAATGACAAGAACCATATGATAATTACAATAGATACACAAAAAGCATTTGGCAAAGTACAAACCCATTCATAATAGAACTCTCAACAAAGTACATTTAGAAAGAATACAGCTCAACATAATAAAGTCCATATGTGAAAAACCTGCAGCTAATATCATTTTCAATGGGGAAAAGTTTTTCCTCTAAGGCCAGGAACACGACAGGGATGTCCACTCTCACCACTGTTATTTAACAAAGTACTGGAGTTCCTAGCTACAACAATTAGACAACAGAAAGAAATAAAAGGCACCCACATTGGTAAAGAAGTCAAACATTCACTATTTGCAGATGACATGATATTATACATAGAAAACTCCAAAAGACTCAACCAAAAAATTGCTAGAACTGATATACAAATTTGCAGAATACAAAATCAATGTACGGAAACCTGTTGCATTTGTACACACCAATAATGAAGCAGAAGAAAGACCTTTACAATTGCACCAAATAAGATACAAGATAACTAGAAATAAATCTAACCAAAGAGGTAAAAAAGACCTGTATGCTCTGAAAACTATGAAACACTGTTGAAAGACACTGAAGATGATACAAAGATACAGAAAGGCATTTCATGCTCATGGATTGGTTTGGAAGAACAAATATTGTTAAAGTGTCTATATTACCCAAAGCAATCTACACATTTAAAGCATTCCCTATCAAAATATCATCAGCATTTTTCCAAGAGCTAAAACAAACAATCCTAAATATGTATGGTGGAATCATGAAATACCCCAAATACCCAAAGCAACTTGAAAAAGAAAAAGAAAGCTGGGGGCACCACAATTCCAGATTTTAACATATATTACAAAGTTTTAGTGATCAAAATAGTACAGTACAGGTGTATAGATCAACAGAACAAAATAGAAAATAAATGAACACACAACTATATGGTCAACTAATTTTTGACAAAGCAGGAAAGAATATCCAATTGGAAAAAGTCTCTTCAACAAATGGTATTGGGAAAACTGGATGGCAACATACAAAAGATTGAAAGTGGACCACTTTCTTGTAACACACACAAAAATAAATTCAAAATGGATTAAAGAATTAAATGCGAGACAGGAAACCATCGAAATTCAAGTGGTGAACACAGGGAACAACTTCTTTGACACTGGAAGTAGCAACTTCTTACTAGATACTTCTCCTGAGGTATGGGAAACAAAAGCAAAAATGAACTATTGGGACCTCATCAAAATAAAAACTTTTCATGGTGAAAGCATCAATCAACAAAACTAAAAGGCAACTACGGAACTCAAGAAGATATTTACAAATGACATATCTGATAAAGGGTTGGTATCCAAAATGTATAAAGAACTTAACAAATGCAATGACCCCAAAATGAATAATTAAAACATGGGCAGAAGACTTGAATAGACATTTTTCTAAAGAAGACATACAGATGCCCAAGAGACATAAGAAAAAAATGGTCAGCATCATTGATCATCAGGCAAATACAAACCAAAACTACAATGAGTATCACTTGACACCTGTCAGAATGGCTAAAATCAACATCATCAGAAACAACAGGTATCAGTGAAGATGCAGAGAAAGGGGAACCTTGTGCACTGTTGCTGGGAATGCAAACTGGTGCAGCCACTCTGGAAAACAGTATGGCGGGATAGTTTCCTACAATTTAAAATGGAACTACCCTACAATCTGGCAATTGCACTCCTAGGTATTTACCCAAAGAATACAAAAATACTAATTCAAAGGGATACATGCACCCCAATGTTTATAGTAGCATTATCTACAGTAGCCAAATAATGGAAACAGCCCAAGTGTCCATCAACTGATGAATGGGTAAAATTGTCTAATTTTTTTTTTTTAACACTGTCAAGTTTACTAGTAAAGTGTAATCACCTTAATCCAATCAGAAAATGAAATGACTGAGTCAGGGGCGGGCAATGGCTCTGATAAAGCTCAATCTCTCTTGACTGAATTCAGACAGGATTTTCAAAGACAGGTGGATCCCACATCAGTTTTAAACACTGATGTGTTAAAGACTGAAAATGCTTTACTCTGCTTTTTAGACTTGATGCTTCGGGCTTCTAGCCATTCTCCATCAGCAAACAATGTAAGCATGCCTGAGAATAATGAAATTGTATCAAAATATCTGTTTATTTTTTTGTTTCGCTACAGTACCCCTTTGCTGGGACCCTGACTGGGTTTTCAACTCTTGCCCAAATCAACAATTGGCTCCAGTATAAAAGTGGCTGGAGAAGCCAACTCAATTCTACTAGGGCCTCGGTTTTTAAAAAATAAATATCATTGACATACAATTCCAATTAATTGCAGGTATACATGATAGCAGTATAATATTTATATATATTACAAAATGATCCAAACAAAATCTAGTTACCATTGGTCAAGATACAAAGTCATTACAATATTGTTTACTATATTCCCTATGTTGTACATTATGTCTTCTTGACTAACTTAATAACTGGATGTTTTGACCTCTTAATCCCCCTGATTTAGTATGCACGTCACCCAACACCTCCCCTCTGGAAACCAGTTTGTTGCCTATATCTATCAGTCTGTTTCTGTTTTGTCTGTTGATTTGTTTTGGCTTTTAGATTCCACATAGAAGCAAAATCATATGGTATTTTTCTTTCTCTGTCTGACTTCTTCAGCATAATAGCCACTAGGTCCATCCATTTTGTCATAAATTGCCGGAAGCCATTTTCTGAACTCACTAAGTTGAGAAAAACTCCTTGTAAGGTAAGGCGGGTTTGCAAGGTGGGGCCTCCTGCCGTCAGATGGCAACTGATGTCTACCCCCAACTCCATTATTTTTGCTTGAGCACCGACCCCCAAGGCACCTTGTTGACTGGTATCAGAAGTGATCTACCCCCTTATCCTAAAAATATGCTAACTGTACCTTGTAAAGGAACTTATTATAGGAATTTCTTCTTTTGTATTTATGGGAGCAAATAGTACATTTCCTGAGAAACTTGTTTTATTTCCTCTCAAAAAAACAGGCTATTGATCCCTGCTCACAAAGTACTAACTTTTGCTTTTGCTACACTAAAGACATTGTCTTGTATTTGAATGCTGAAGATACCTTCCTTCCCCATATGATAAAAGCATCTAAATCACCTACAATCAATCACTACTGATAAAGATTATGCATGAGTCTTTTACCAATCTATGCTCTGGGAAATTTTTACATACTAAAGAATTTGTCATCAGAAATCATTGTCTAAGACAACTGCCACTTCTGTTTTGTACCCCATACATTTTTTCCATAAATAAAGCTGACTCTCCAATCAGAGATGCCTGCCTGGTGATCAGGAAGAAACTTGAGGCTCTCTCACTCCCTTTTGCCGACACTGTCCATCCTTCAGGGAGCCCTGGACCGGCTGGAGCTGGACTCTGGCAATAAATGGCAAGATTGCATTCTTTTTATGACTAAGTAATATTCCCTTGAATACATATACCACTTCTTTTTTATCCACTTATCTGGCAAGGGGCATTTAGGTTACTTCCATATCTTCACTATTTTAAAGAATGTTGTGATTAACAAAGGGATGCATATGCTGAATAATACTCCAGTACTTACTATTACATTCCATTCCATATGGGTTTACATACACATATAATGTATACATCCACTATATGTACATAATAAACACACATTCCAGTATATACACACAGCACATCTTCCTCACCCATTCATCTATTTATGGACAGTTAGGTTGTTTACCTATCTTGGCTATTGTAAATAATGCTGCAATGAACATACAGGTGCATAGATCTTTGCAAGTTTTCTTTCTCTTTGGATAAATACTTAGCAGGGTGATTGCTGAATCATATGGTATTTCTATATTTAAGTTTTTGAGGAACATTCACATTGCTTTCCAGAGAGACTATACCAATTTGCATTCCCACCAGCACTTTATGAGGGTTTCCTTTTCTTCACATCCTCACCAACACTTGTTTTCTTTTTGATAATAGCCAATCTGACAGGGGTGAGCTGAAAGCTCATTGTGGTTCTGACTTGCATTTGCATTTCTTTTTACTAGTCATGGCATGTGCCTGTTGACAATCTATATATCAATCCGTATGTCTTCTTTGGAAAAATGTCTACTCAAGTCCTCCACCTATTTTTTAATTGGATTGTTTTCCTGATATTAACTTTTATAAGGTCATCATATATTTAGGATATTAAGCCCTTATCAGGTAAATGATTAGCAATTATCCTCTCCCATTCAGTAGGATGCCTAATTATTTTGCTAATAGTTTCCTTTGCTGTGCAAAAAAAAGGGGGGGGGGGCTTTTAGTTTGATGAAATCCCATTTAATTTTTGCTGCCCTTGTCTGAAAAGACAGATCTAAATAAATTGCTCTGACTGATGTCCAACACCTTACTGCCTATGAATTCTTCTATGAGTTTTATGGTTTCAGGTCTTACATTGAAGTTTTCAATCCATTTGAGTTTGTTTTTGTATATAGTGTAAGAATGTGTTCCAGTTTCATTCTTCTGCCTGCCTGTAGCTGTCCAGTTTTCCCAGCACCACTTACTGAAGTGACTGTCTTTTCCCCACTGTAGATTCTTGCCTCCTTAGTATACAGATTAATTGGCCATTTATGTGTGGATTATTTACGGGGTTCTTTCTTCTGTTCCACTGATTTATGTGCCTGTTTTTATGCCAATCCTTGGTTATTTATGGTCTTCTGTGACTGAATAGAAATTTTAGGATGCTTTGTTCTAGTTCTGTGAAAAATGCCACTGGTATTTTCGTAGGAATTGCACTGAATGTGTAGACTGCTTTGGGTAAGTATGGACATCTTAGAAAAATTAATTCCTCTATTCAAAAAGCACAGAATATCTTTCCATTTATTCATGTCTTCCACAATTCCTTCATCAATGTCTTATAATTCTCAGAATCACCATGGTGGTTAATTTTTATCCTAGGTATTTTATTCTTTCTGATGCAATTGTAAATGGGATTTTTTTTCTTAATTTCTATTTCTGATAGTTCATTATTAGTGTATGGATATATGACAATTTCTGTACATTAATTTGTATCCTAGGACTTTACTTAATTCATTTATTAGTTCTAATAGTTTTTTTGGTGGATGTTTTAAGATTTTCTGCATACAGTATTATATCAACTGCAAATGATAGTTTTATTTCTTATTTTTCTGGGCTAACTGCTGTGGCTAGGATTTCTACTACTTCATTGAATAAAAGTGCAAGAGTGGCATCTCTGTGTTGTTCCTCAGCTTAGAGGAAAAATCTTTCATCGTTTTACTACTATGATGTTAGCTGTGGGTCTGTTTTAGACTTCATTAAGTTGAGATATGTTCCCTCTAAAACAACTTAATTGAGTTTTTATCATGAATGGATGTTGCCCTTAGTTAAGTGCTTTTCCTGCATCTACCAAGGTGATCAACATGGGTTTTACCATTTCTCTTGTTAATGTGTTATAAATATCACATTGTTTTGCAGATGTTGACCATTCTTGCTTCCCTGTAGTAACTACTCACATTTCCAACTGTGATGTATAACCCTTTTAAACATACTGTTGAAATTGGTTTGCTAATTTTTATTGAGGATTTTGTGCATCTATATTCATGAGAGGTGACCTGTAGTTCCTTTGTTGTGGTGCCTTTGTCTGGTTTCAGTCCCATGGTAATGCTGGCCTCCTAGAAGGAATCTGGAAGCTTTCCTTGCTCTTCAACTGTTTGGAATAATTTGAGCAGCACAGGTCCTAACTCTTCTTTAAATATTTGGGTAAAATTCATCTGTGAAGCCATCTGGTCCTCAAGTTTTGTTTTTTGAAACTTTTAAAAGTACTGTTTCAATTTCATTACTGTAATCAGTCTATTCAGATTTTCCATTTGAGTTCAGTCTTCAAAAACTGACAGAATTTTGAGGAATTTATCCATTTCTTCTAAACTGTTCAATTTATTAGCATATGATTGTGTGTAGTAATCTCTTATGATTATTTGTATTTTTGTGGTGTCAGTTACAAATTCTCTTTTATTTCTGATTTTATTTGGTCAATCTCTTTTTTTCATTGAATCTAAAAGGTTTATCAATTTTGTTGATCGTTTTGAACAACCTTTTAGTTTTACTTTTTAAATTTTTTTTTAAGTTTTATTTATTTATATTTTTGAGAGAGAGACCGCAAGCCAGGGAGAGGCAGAGAGAGAAACAGAGAATCCAAAGCAGGCTCTGTACTGTCAGTGGAGACTCGGAAACTGAGATCATGACTGGAACCAAAACCAAGAGTTAGGTGTTCAACCAACTGAGCCACCCAGATGCCCCTACTTTGTAGTGTCATTGATCTTTTCTGTAGCTTTTAAATCTTTACTTCACTTAATCTACTCTGACCGTTATTATTTCCTTCCTTCCACTAACCTTGTGTTTTGTTTGCTCTTCCTTTTTCAGTGTTTTTAGGTTCAAAGTTAAGAATGTTTTAGATTTCTCTTGTTTCTTAAATAGGCCTGTGGTGGCATGAATTTCCTCTTTAAAATGCCTTTGGTGCTTCTAATAGTCTCATAGTGTGATTTGTCTCATGGTGTGATTTTACTTCCTCTTTGATTTCCTCATTGTTTAGTGTCCACGTGTTTGTACTTTTTCCAGTTTTCTTCTTGTAACTAACTTCTAGACCTGCCATTGTGGTCAAAAATGATACTTGATGATTTGATCTTTTAAAATAATATTTTTTATGTTTTTTATTTATTTTTGAGAGACAAAGAGAGGCAGCTAGAGCAGGGGAGGGTCAGAGAGAGAGGGAGATACAGAATTCGAAGCAGGTTCCAGGCTGTGAGCTGTCAGCACAGAGCCCGACGCAGGGCTCGAACCCACGAACCGTGAGATCATGACCTGAGCTGAAGCCGGATGCTTAACCAACTGAGCCACCCAGGCGGCCCTAATTTTTTTAATTTGGTACTTCTATCGTGGCCTAATGTGATCTGGAGACTGTTCTGTGTGTACTTGAAAAAAAAAGTATATTCTGTACTTTTTAGGTGAAATATTCTGTACCTATCTATTAAGCCCTTCTGGTCTAATATGTCATTCAGCCAAAGTTTCCTTATTGATTTTTCTATCAAGATTATATACCATTGATGCATATCGGGCATTAATGTTCCTTAGATTCATATTACTGTCAATTTCTTTTATGTCTGTTAACATTTGCCATATACATTCCAGTGGCTTTGGGTTGAATATGTATTTACAGTTGTTATATCCTCTTCTTGAATTGACCTCTTTATCATGATGTAATGCCCTTCTCTGTCTTTTTTTACAGTCTTTGTTTTAAAGTGTATGTTGTCAGTTATGAGTGTTGTTACATCAGCTTTCTCTTTATTTCCATGGTTTATCTTTTTCTAATCCTTCACTTTCACTCTGTGTCTTTAGATATGAAGTGAATCTCATCTTTTTTTTAATCCATTGTTATCCTATGTCTTTTGATTGGAGTAGTCTATTTATATTTAAGGTAATTATTGATAGCTATGGACTTACTGCCATTCTGTTTATGGTGTGTGGTTGTTTCTAGTTCTTTGTTTCTTCTCTTAGTCACTTCCTTCATCAAATGATGGTTTCCTTCAGTGTGCTGCTTGGGTTCTTTTTATTTTTGTTGATCTGTTGTAGGTTTTTGGCTACCATGATTTTCTCACACACTGAGATTATATATACATATGCACACACACCAGTCTATTCTAAGATGATAATTTCTTTACTCCACTCTACTCCATGTTTTTTTGTTTTTGTCATCTTGACATTTTTATTTTGTGTATCCCTTAACTACTTGTAGTTGTAATAGATTTTACTATTTTTGTCTTTTAACCTTTAACTTTAAGTGGCTCATTTATTATCATTACTATATATCTGCCTGTAGAAGTGACATTTTTTTCTTTCTTATGTTATTTTGGGTTATGGCCTTTTCTTTTTCACTTAAAGAAAACCCTTCAACAGTGTTCACATGGCTGGTTTAGTGGTGATGAGCTCCTTCAGCTTTTGCTTTTATCTCTTTCAATTCCGAATGACAATCATGCTGGGTAGAGTAAGCTTTTCCCTTTCAGCACTTCTTCAGTTCTGATTGGTTCTTTTTTATATTTCTCTTTGTTGGAGTTCTAAGTTCACTCCCTTTTTTGGTGAGCATCTCTAGGAGTATTACTTTAAACTCTTCTTTATCGGGTCTATTGCTCATCTCCATTTTGTTTGGTTCTTTTTCTGAGATTTTACCTTGTTCTTTTGTTTGCAACATATTCCTCTATCTGGTTTTGTTTAACTCTGTGTTTGTTTCTATGACCTATGCACAGCTCTCTGTCTGAATGTTGAAGGAGGGTCTCCCGCAGGAGCTGTGTAGACTGCACGTGCCTCGGGTTTTGACCAATGGGAACAGGTGAGGATGGGGAGTCTTGGGCTGCACCGCACTGAAGGCATCCTGGAGGGACAGCCTGAGCTGGACTGGGGCACGTGCCAGGAGATGTCCGTAGCGTACTTGGTGCCAGGGCTGCCCTGGCAGGATGACTGATCGAAGGTTCCTTCCCTACCACAGTAGTTCTCTGCTAATCAAGGAGAGGATTCATTTATTTTATTTAACTTTTTAAATTAAATAGAAGCACTGGCCTGCATTAAGCTACTTTTGTCTCCGAAAAGCAGACATCAAATTTCGATGTTTACTTGGCATATAAATATCCTATAGTTTGTATTCCCTTGGTCTTATAATCCCACAATACTCACCATTGTCAGAGGAGGTCTTCTTGTAATACATAAGAATATTTAATACCCCATGGAAATAGAAACAGTTACTGGAGAAGGCAGATTTGACCACTTACTAAATTGAAAGCCATCTAATTTGACATTTAGCAATAGATGAATAGCCTACAGCCACTTGCATTTTCTCTCTCTAACATAAAAAAAAAAAAAAGAGTAATGCTCTGAAACAATAAAAAAGCTACTCAGATCTCAGCTGCAGTTCAGTAATCAAAGACCACTTTGGTAGTCCCTTTGGAAAGTTTTTGGATTCCCCATTTTTCTTGAGTGTCAAAAAAAATAGTACCATCTTGGAAAACCAAGATTTTGGATACATTTTAGTCAGACCATTTGTATCCTGCTGAGGTACATATGTGATTTACTACCTCCATCATTATACAAGTAAGATTTCTAGGGACAAGAACTATGTCCTAATCTTTTTTATTTTGTCCTTTTATTTTTGAGAGAGAGAGAGAGAGAGAGAGAGAGAGAGAGAGAGAGCAAGAGAGCGAGCAAGAACACACACGTATGAGCAGGGAAGAGGCAAAGAGAGGGGGTCAAAGGAAATGAAGTGGGCTCTGGCGCTGACAGACAAGAGCCCCAAATTAAAAGCCTACTATTGACCAAAAGCCTTACTAGTAAACATAGCCAGTCAATATGTTTTGTATGTTATATGTATTATATATTGCATTCTTCAAGGAAGCTAGAGAAAAAGAAAGTATTATAAAACTCATGAGGAAGAGAAAATACCTTACACCAGTTCTGTATTGTATTTATCAAAAATAATCTATGAGCGGACCCACACAGTTCAGCTTGATTTGTTCAAGGATCAACTGTATTCACTTCACAGGAAAAGACTAAATATCCCAAGTACACTTTATATTCCCTTATACAGTCCATGTTTTCAAAATGGTGTTATAGGGGTGTTTGGGTGGCTCAGTCGGTTGAGCGTCCGACTTCGGCTCAGGTCATCTCATGGTTGTGGGTTTGAGCCCCACGTCAGGCTCTGTGCCGACAGGTGGCTCAGAGCCTAGAGCCTGTCTTCGGATTCTGTGTCTCCCTCTCTCTCTAACCCTCCCCTGCTCATGCTGTCACTCTCCCTCTCTCTCTCTCAAAAATAAATAAAACATTAAAAAACATTAAAAAAATAAAATGGTGTTATAAAAAACTAAATAAAATAAAATGGTGTTATATTACAAATTTAATGACTTTTTCACTTAATAAACAGGGGGCATAATGACCAGAGTAACCAGAGACAACCACATCAGAGAATTCATACACTATTCCCTTCCACTCCTCACAAGTGACTTATTTGTAGTAAATTTATAATATAATCAATTTCATATCACTCAAACTATACACTGCATTTGTAAGACAAAAGGTAGGAAGTAACGTATGTTCCTTTAGAAAAAATTTCCTAAGACTAAATATTTTATGTCATGGAGAGGAACCCTACATGGAGGATAACTGTCTCCATAAATAGCATTAAAACCACTACTGAGTTGCATTAGGGTTAGCATAGAGTGGAATACAGAAGCTAGGCAGTCATTCCATGTATTTGGTCTTCATAGGAAAGCTTATTTAATAACGATGTTATAATAAGCAAAACACTCAGGCAACCACACAACATCAAAAAAAAATAATAATAATAAGGTGGGGCGCCTGAGTGGCTCAGTCAGTTAAGCATCTGACCTGGACTAAGGTTATGATCTCATGGTTCGTGGGTTCGAGCCACACATCGGGCTCTGTGCTGACAGTTCAGAGCCTGGAGCCTACTTCAGATTCTGTGTCTCCCTCTCTCTGGCCCTTTCTTGCTCATGCTCTGTCTCTCTCTCTTGATAATAAACATTAAAAACTTAAAAAAAAAAAAAAAGACAAAGGCAGTCCATTCATGTCTGAATAGTTTTAAGATGTTCTTTTTAGTTATGGAAGGCACGGTCAGTCTTCAATACAGAAAATTAGAAAAAGTATACACTAAAACTATATTAATTCTTTTCATTATATTGTTACCATAACTCCTAACGCAAAAGTAGACATGAGGATATATACGGAAACTATCTATCTGCAAAGAGATATGCCAATCTTCAAATGACTCAAACTGTTTAGAGTCATCTTCAAACAACAGATGCTTCACCAGAAAAAAAAAATATTAGCAGCACATATTTGCTTCTCATTTGTAAAGAAAACAAAGTAATAAACCACAGAGACAGTACCTCCATAATATTAGAAGTTATAGAATTATTCAAATAAATTTGTAAAGGTGCTTATTCTGAGATCAGCTACTCTACAGTTCTGAATGAGCACAAAAAATACATTTCCACTGATATAACACAATGTGTGGACACCAAACAACTCTCCAAGAATATGAAAGCTGTATAATAATTTATATTAATATCAAGGTTAAGTTTTTCACAAAAGTTACATAATTAAGTTTATGTAATTTCTTTGAGACAGAAGACGCATTAAGGTATGTGACTCATCTTATACTACAGATCATCAGGGTGAAAAGGCAGAAAACAGCTTCTGTCCTCCCAAGATTTACTGTGATAATAAGGTCTGGTTATTAGATTTTTCAAACGATGTTTATCTTTCATGTTTTTCATTGCAGATTCTTAGGATGTTTTCCTTTGTATATGAAGTCAATATAACTACTCATCACACTTCTATTTTTGCTTTGAAATGACAGCCATCTATAAAGAGCTTCAGATTGCCAGGAGGATCTGCACTACGAGCTACAAAACACAACATTTTAACTCACTTTGATATTCCAAGTCAACATTTATTTCTGAAAACCATAAACTATAGATCTATATTATACTCCTTAAAGTTATGTACAAGTGTAGTTCAATATTTTACTCAACCATTCCACTTTAAACTTATCATAAAACAGGTCATGTGTATGCTTATTGTCTATCATCCCTTTTCCTTTGAGGGTGGAGGAAGGGGAAACGGAGTAAAATCAGAAGCAATGCTTATTCAGCTCTACACACAATCAGCATCACTTATTAATCAGCATTTTCCTTCAAGACGAGGAAGAAGTCATGAAGAGTTCTGTATCTATGTTTTTAAATTCAGAATCGGGAAGCTGTAATACTTATTTTTTTTTTATATTTGTATCTTTCTCTATATAAGGAAACTGCAAATTGTGGCTCTTATACACTCTAAAACACTACGAACAGCTTCTTTTCCCCTGCAAAACTTCATTCTTAGCCTACCTGTGAGTCAGACACAGTAACATAAATATAATAATGAAAAAGACAACAACAACAACAAAACCCACCACCAGCCATAGAATACAGTCTATCAAAATCAGTAATCCCTGGGGAGACACTTTTGCACAGGTTCAAGACACAACTGCTAACTGTACACAGACATGTTTGGTGCTAAGAAGTAGGTATGTGGACAGAGTTGCTCTAACAAACTTTGTCTCATTATTCTCATTCTGCAGACAGCCTCTGGTTGATCTAATTCATTATTTCTATTTTAAGAGCTGTCTTTTTCTGTCCTGGAATCCAGGGCTTTCATCAGAGTTTCTACACATCAGATGACAATATTTTGCCAAGTTATTACTAAAATACATATTCTCTTTCCCAAAGGAAAACAGGATATTGGTTATTTTGCTAAGACAAATGTCTGAGACTCTGAATACATGGTTAGCATTTTGGGTAGCCTCTTAACTTTGTAAGGGCATCTTAAGAATTGGAGAAGACTGGAAATTAACAAATCCATTTTCTTTTTCACTTCAAAATAGCCCTTTTAAAAAACAGAGTCAAGTTTGGCAGTGGAAGTGCTGGCTATCAGGCAGAAAGTGGTAAAGAAGATTCAAACTAGTTCCCATAAGCTATCAGCAGCTAAGGCCACAAGTTTGTGTATTTCTATAGTAATGAAAAAGGGAGGAAAGTTTCATGAGGAGCTTTTTGAATTCAACATTTTACCATCAGAGTAGATTTTTAAAACATACTGTTTGAAAACATGTCTGTTCTCTGTAGCCTGTTATTGATTTCTAAAAGGCTTCCACTGGGGAGCATGCATGCTTGCCAAGAATTCCTTCTCAAGTATGTGTTTGTGAATGTTACAATATTTTCTGCTATGCCAAGGTAATTAGCTTCCAAGGATTCAAAGCAGAAATACAAAGTCTGCATGATGTAGAAGAGGATGCAAGAAAAGTGTTCAAGTATTTAACATTTATGTACCACATAAATATTCCTAGGTAGTTATCTGCAGTCATAATGGCTCACTATATCCACTGTTTTAAACATTCAACATATGAGATATGTGCCCAGATTATGAGATGCCCAGCACTGTGTTAAGAACACAGAACTCGTGTCACAATTTCCTGTAACCCCCCTTCCCAAACTCATAAAAGGCCCCGCCCCGCCATATTTGGGGCTCGCTCCATGTGGATCCAGTGTGTTGTTGAAGTCTGTGAGCCCGAGTTTAGGCTGGCCGGGCCTAAATTCATAATAAAGCCCTTTACTTTTGCATGCGTGAAAAAGAAAAAAAAAAGAATACAGAACTTGAAGTCAGACAAGTGGGGTCAAGTCCTAGTTAATGATTTTCTATGTGAGCTTCTGCAAAATGAGTTCATTGAACCTTAGTTTTCTTGTTTATAAAAGGAGGATAATACAAATTCCTTTTCATTGTTGTTGTAAGGAGTAAGTACATAAAACATACCCCAAAGAAGGAAAAGATTCAACAAACAGTAATGATGATTATTACTAGCGATTTATAACAATTACTCTGGGGAGCAGAAAGATGGAGGCATGCTATTGTCAACTGACTCTAATTCGGAGAGATTGTCACTGTTTTGGTAGACTGAAATGGTAGAGTGATAAGGTTTGGTATGACACTATATATTAAAGAAGTTTTAAATTTACCATAACAGTGAAGCAACACTTATAGTACATACTATATTTTTATCAAAAAACCTGGGTAGCTTTACTGAATGAAGCATCTTGAAAACTAGCCTGAGCAAAAAACCCAAAACATGTTTAAACTTAATAAAGTGACTGAGTAGAGTATAATTAATCCATTATAATTCAATTATCTAATGTGAGCAAATATTAAACTAAAAAAAGCCACATTTATATTTTCTCCGTCCACTAGACAGGTATTTTAAGTATGTTCTAGAAACTTACAGGGGTTCTGTTTGAATTTCTAGACTCGAGATATTATTGCAGAAGATGTATGCTATAAGGTGACGGGCCTGGTCTTCTTAATCTTCCTATCACATCCAGCTCAGTCACAAAGACCACTAATTCTTTGTTGAAAATAAAAACAGAAGGATGAAGGAATATTACATGAAGACAAAAGGCAGAACCCAATAATTAGCTATAAATATACACATATATAGTTTTAGTTTTGATATTCTATTTATAAACTTTTATATATTTTTGTTAGATTTAAGTACCATAAATTTTTCTTCCTATTGTTAAAGATTTTATTTTCAATTATATATCTAAATTGTCTCCTGTATAAAATTCCTAATGATTACTGGATATTGACTGTTTCAACTCTAGTGATAATTTTATTATCGGTTCTCCATAAATAGTGATGAATTTTCCATGTGTACAACTGTAAGTAAATATGACAATCATTTAGATTTATTTACTCCCTGCATTTCTTTTTTTCTGTTCTTAAGCTTTGACTAAGACCACTGATAAAATAATGAACAGTAGGTATTTACAGGCTTTATTTTAAAGTATCAGTACATAAGATCTCTGCTAGAGATTTTAAGACCTTCTTTACCTAGTTATGAAAGTTCACTTGTATTTATACTTTAACTTTTTAAAATCATAAATGATGAATATTAAGTAATGTTTATGGCATTACAGTCACACTATTTCTACATTAAACCACTGCTGGAATGGTTGAACCACTGTGTTAAATTCCTTGCTGATATTGCTCTGATTTTGCTCATATTTGAATAGCGCCCGTTTTTCCTGAACTGGTGAACTGGCTATAAGCGAGAACCTACATAGTTTCAGTGGTTCAATTTTTGGTTGTTATAAAAACTGGCCATTTCTTTAAAATATGACACCCCTGTGTAGCCCTACCTCCTTTATCTCTCAGAATCTAACCAATTTCAGGCAGAACTTCTTCCATTAAATCTTCACTCCCCTTGATTTCTTCATGAACCACTGCCACCAAGAAATACAATCGTATGTCAAGGTAAGCCACTCATTTTACTGGGTCGATCTTTGCCTGTACTTTGAATTCTGCCGTCTCTTTCTCCTCAGCATTCACTGCCTGAGCTGTCTTTTACCGCCTGGCCCATGTCAATCCTTCTGTATTGAAGTAAGGTCCCAGTCACAACTATTCCTTCTCAGGACAGGGTCCTCGTTTTCTGCAGGGGAATACTTCTGGCCAATTCTTGACATCTGCCGCTAACACTCTGCCCCTTAGCACTTTCTGCTCTTCTCAATAATAAAGGATCCTGGGTGCCTGGGTGGCTCAGTCGGTTAAACCTCTGACTTCAGCTCAGGTCATGATCTCACGTTTGTGGGTTCAAGCCCTGCATCAGGCTCTGTGCCACAGCTCAGAGCATGGAGCCTGTTTCCAATTCTGTGTCTCCCTCTCTCTCTGCCCCTCCCTGCTCATGCTATGTCTCTGTCTTAAAAATAAAACATTTAAAAATTAAAATAAAATAATAAAGGATCCTTAGGAAAAAGAGCATCTTATGGGGGTTGTGCTGGTTTCAGTAGTTGTTGACAAAATGTACAGTTTGGAACATATCAAGTTTTTCTGTCTTCCAGGCACTTGGAATTTAACTTAACATAGATTCTGTAGTCTTCTGTCATGTGCTTGGTTTCCAAGAGATAAATGTAAATTTTCTTAACTGGAACCATGCTCCAAAGAAACATTTACGCATGAAGAACACACACAAAAACCTCATTAAAGAAGGTGGGCAAGTTCCCCTTTTACTCTCGTCTAAGGTGACTAAACTGGCATAATTCCTTCATGAATATTTGCCCAAACAATAACTTAGAAGCTATACAACTTGCTCATTTTTCAAGGATGATTTGCAAATGTTTCAACTTATTTAATGATTACTTATATACTATGACTTTATATTTCTTCCTGACATGATTTCAGTTCGTATTTTCCAAGAAACTTGTTTTCTGTATGTAATAAAATTGACAGTACTTTTTAAGAACTTTTGTCTTAAGTGTGATGTCATCTGTCATAATGGCAGAATAAAATCTTTCGATTTTCTCTCCAAAAAACATGGAGTTTGACCACTGCCTACAAACACGAGTGCCTTTGTGGAAGTTGAGTCCAACTGAGAAATGCAAGAGCATTACTGGAGAAACACTAAAAATGAAATACTGGATGCTCTTAAGAGCGTAAGACCACGGCGATTTCATAGGTCACTCCCTCCAGGGGGCACAGCTCAGCGCCCTCAGAGAACATCTCTGTGGTTTCCCCCATGGGGAAAGTGACGGTGTGTTAGCTTTGCAGGATGCTGAAGAGACACAAATCTTACACCATCCAGAATACTGAGTCATACACTGCAAGGTCGGGACAGTGGACCAAAGGGAAAATGGCAGCCAGGCCTCTGAATCGAAGACAGCACAAGAATGCAGATCCTACTAACCACATCCTGGAGCCCATCAGGAAGCCTGCCAGCGGGCTGCTGAATTCACTTCACCTGTGGATTCCCCCAGGAGGCAGCCTCTGCACAGCCTCCCTGCGCACCCTCTGATGTCAGTGAAAATAAGCCTTTCAGATAACAATTGCAAATGCACAGAGCCAGGCCAGGTCTGCAGGATGAGGAGAATGGACACAAACTAGAGCATTCTGGTTTTGCAGGATCAAGAGGAAGATACACAAAACGGAGTCCCCTCTCAGAGGGAACAAGAAGAACAGAGCATGTGTGTTCACAAGAAAGATAGGAGAAAGCCTCAGAATCCCTAACATAACTGAAAGAAGGAATTTGTTTCCCAAAGCCAGTCAGTAAAGATTGGAGGAGATGAATATTCATTCTCCTCCATGCTTTGAGTATGAAGACTTCAACTTCAAGGACATGAAAAATAAAGGAAACAAGACACCACCAAAGAAAAACCATAATTTTTCAAGTAACTGACCAACAAAGAAATGAAGATCTATGATTTGCACAATAAAGAATTCAAACTATGTGTTTTAAGAAGACTCCGTGAACTACAAAGTAACACATAAAGATAATTCAACAAAGTCAGAAAAGCAATATATGAACAAAGTGAGAAGTTTAACAGAGACAAGAATCATAAAAAAGAACAGATAGGATATAAAATGAAAAATGCATAGAGAATATCAATCAGAAATAATTCAATATCAATCAGAAACAATTCAAAGTAGAAGACAGATCACTTGAAAGTATCTAGTCAGGGGAGAACAAAGTGAAAAAAACTGACAAAGAGCAAAACAGCTTATCTTACTAGAGTCTCAAAATGAGGAGAGAGAGAGAGAAAGGAGCAGAAAGATTAAAAAAATAATTGATGAGAACTTCTCAAATGTGGGGAGACATTTGAAAATGTAAGTTCTTGAACTTCATAGATTTTCATAAAATTTCAACTCTAAATGATCTCCAAATTACAAGAAAAAAACTGTCTAAAATCAAATACAGTCAATTTTTAAAACAGAAAAAAAAATCACATGCAAGTGAATCCCCCCTTAAGCTATCAGTGCATTTCTCAACAGAAACCTTGCAAGACAAGAGAGAGTAGAATGATACATTAAAAATGCTAAAAGGAACAAACTACCAACCAAGAATACTTTACTTAGCAAGGCTGTCCTCCAGAGATCAATCAGTGATAAAAACTTAACAAACAAGGAATGGAGTTCATCACCACTAGACCTGCTTTACAAGAAACGACAAAATTAACAGACTAATTAGCAACACACAAGATGAAAAAAGCACTGGGAAGGGTAAATATATACTCAAATTCATAAATCTCTAGTACTGTAATATGATAGCATGTTAATAACTTAAGTATTTAATAACTTAAATAATTCATGAAAATCTAAGACAAACAATATAAAAAGAGATAAATTGTGACCTCAAAAATAAAGATATGTGTGGGGGGAAAAGTAAAAGGTAATTTAAGTATAAAATTGAAGTTAAATTATCAATGTAAAATAGACTAATATTATAAGCTGTTTTATGTGACTGTCATGGTAACCACAAAGCAAAATTACACAAAACTTACAAAACAAAAAGAGAAGGGAATCATAGCACTGTAAAAACAAACCAAAAAAAAAAAACAAAAAACATCTATTTATACAGGAACTACAGAACTAGCCAGAAAACAATTAAGATAACATTAATAAGTCCTTACCTTTTAATAATTACTTTAAATGTAATTCAAAAGACACGGAGTGGATAAATGGATAAAAAAGAAGACCTAATTAAATGCTGTCCCCTAGACACTCACTTCATCTTCAAGGTCACACATAATTTCAAAGGGGAAGGATGGAAAAAGATATTCCACACAAATGGAAACCAAGAAAACAGGTAGCTATACAAGTATCAGAAAAAACAGAGCTGAAGTAAAAAACGGTCACGAGACAAATAAGGTCATTACACAATGATAAATGAGTCCATTTATCCAGAGTACATAACAGTTGTAAATATGTATGACCAAATATCACAGTACCTAAATACATTAAGCCAACACTAACATCAGTGGAGGTAGAAAAAAAACAGCAATACAATAATCAAGGACTTCAATACTCCAATTCCAATAATAGACAGCTCATATGGACAACCAATAAGGAAACAATGGGCTTGAGTTCATTTTAATCCAACAGACCCACCAAACATGAGCATTCTATAGGACAGATCACAGGTTACAAAACAAGGCTTAGCTAATTTAAGGTTGAAATTATACCAAGTATCTCTTCAAATGCAATGGTAAGAAACTAGAAAACTCACAAATATAGAGAAAGTAAAGAACACACTCCCAAACAGCTAATAAATCAAAGAAGAAATAAAATATTGTGAAACAAACCAAAAAAAAAAAAAAAAAAAAGGAAACAATACACTAAAACTTACCAGGTGCAACAAAAGTAGTTTTTACAGGGAATTTTATAGCAACAAGTGCCTACAGTAAGGATAAAGCATATCTAAAATAATCTAATTTTGTACCTTAAAGAAGTAGGAAAAAAAACACACTAAACTGAAAACTAGCAAAAGGAAAGAAATAAAGAACAGAGCAGAAATTAAAAAAAAAACTGGGGATAAAATAAAAACACAGAAAAGATCAAAGAAACAAAGAACTAGTTTTTTAAAAAGAAAAAATTGACAAACCATTATCTAGACTAAGAAAAAACTCGAATGAATAAAATCACACACAAGAGTCATTACAACTCATACCACAGAAACACAAAGGATTTTAAGAGACTACTATGGACAAGGATATGCCAGGAAATTTGATAAGCTAAAAGAAATTTAAAAATTCCTAGCAATACAGATCTACTAAGATTGAATCCTGAAGAAAGAGAAAACCTGAACAGACCAGTAACAAATGAGAAGCCTGAATCAGGGACACCTGGGTGGCTCAGTCAGTTAAGCATCCGGCTTTGGCTCAGGTCATGATCTCGCAGTTCGTGGGTTCGAGCCCCGCATCAGGCTCTGTGTTGACAGCTCAGAAACTGGAGCCTGCTTCAGATTCTGTGTCTCCCTCTCTCTCTGACCCTCCCTTGCTCATGCTGCCTCTCTCCTTCTCAAAAATAAACAAAAAACATTAAGATTTTTTTAAAAAATCCTCAATCAGGAAAAAAAACCTCCCAACAAAGAAAAGCCTCAGACCAGGCCATTTCCCTGGTGCAGTCTATCAACAATCTAAAGAATACTAATCTTTCTCAAATTCTCTGAAATTCATTTTATAACACCAACATTACCTTTATACAAAGCCAAATACAAACACTGGAAGAAAACTACAAATAAGGATCCTTGATGAATACAAATACAAAAATTCTCAACAAAATTCAACAGCACATTCAAAAGATTATATGCCATGATCAAGAGTGATTTATTTCTGGTATGAAGGAAGGTTCAATAAGGAAAAATCAGTGCATGTGATACACTATACTAGTAGGATATTATCACCTCTGCAAATAGAGAAAAACATTTCACAAAGCTCAACATCCTTTCATGAGGAAAACTGAATAAATTGGATATAGAGGGAAGGTAGCTCAACATAATAAAAGCCCCAATTAACAAGCCCACAACTAACATCATAGTCAGTAATGACAGACTACAAAGTCTCTAAATCAGGAACAAGACAAGTGCTCATTATCATTATTTCTGTTCAACATCACAGTGGAAGTCCCAGCCAGAGCAACTGGGCAAGAAAACGAAAAACACAGGCATCCAAATCATAAAGCGAAAAGTAAAACTGTCCGTTTCCTGGACTTCAATTAGAATTAATAGCCTATTGCAGTAAAGTTTCAGGATATGGAGTCGACATACAGAAATCGGTTATGTTTCTACATACTAACAACAAAACATCTAAAAGAAATTGTTAATCCCATTTATGATAGCATCAAAAATAAAATAAAATTCTTGGGAATAAATTTAACCAAGGAAATGACAGATATTCATAAAAGAAAAGAGACAAATGGAAAGATAACCAATGTTCATAGAGCAGAAGAATTAGTATTGTTAAAATGTTCATACTACCTAAAATCAATGTAATCACTATCAAAATTTCAATGACATTTTTCATAGAAATAAAAAAAAAAAACAATTCTGACATTTGTACAGAACCATCAAAAGATGCCAATGAGCCAACACAATACTGAGAACGAAGAACAAACCTGGAAGTGTGAAGTTCCCTGCATTCAAGCTGTATCTTTCAAAGAAGACATCCAGATGGTTAATCGACACAAGAAAAGATGCTCAACATCACTCACCATCAGGGAAATACAAAACAGAATCACAATGAGATACCACCTCGTACCTGTCAGAATTAAATTTCTAAAATGAACAACTCAGGAAACAACAGAAGTTGGTGAGGTTGCAGAGAATGGGGAACTCTCTTGCATTGTTGGTGGGACTGCAAACTGGTGAAGCCACTCTGGAAAACGGTATGGAGGCCCTTCAAAAGTCTAGAAATAGAACTACCCTACGATCCACCAATTGCACTATTAGGTATTTACCCAAGGTTACAAAAATACAGAATTGAAGGGGTACATGTATCCCAATGTTTATAGCAGCATAATCAACATCAGCCAAACTATGGAGAGAGCCTAAATGTCCACTGACTGATGGTAATCTGTATGTATGTGTGTACACACACACACACAAACACATATATACATATACATACACAATATATACATGGTATACTGATGATAGTGTGTGTATATATATATATATATATATATATATATATATATACCTGTGGTATACTGATGGTAGTATGTATAATATATCCATCAGTCAATGGACATTTGGGCTCTCTCTATAGTTTAGATATACATACACATACACATACATATACATACTCAGCATACACTAGATAGTATGTGTATATGTGTGTATGTATAGTATGCACGTGCATGTACGTGCGCGTGTGCACGCGCACGCACACACACACACACACACACAACGGAATAATACTCAACCATCAAAAAAAGTAAAATCTTGCCATTTGCAATGACACTGATGGAGGTAGAATGTATTATGCTAAGTAAGATAAAATAGAGTAAAACAAATACCATATGATCTCACTCATGTAGAATTTAAGAAACAAAGCAGATGAACATATGAGAAGGTGGGCAAAAGAGAAGAGAGGGAAACAAACCACCAGATACTCTTAAAGACAGAACTGAGAGTTGATGGAGGTAGGAGGCAGGTGGGAGTCTGGCTAGACAGGTGAAGTATTAAGGAGGGCAGTTGTAATGAGCACCGGGAGTTGTATGTAAGTGATGAATCACTGTATTCTATTCCTGAAACCAATACTGCACTCTATGTTAACTTAAATTTAAATTTAAAAGAATAACAAAACAGAATGGTACTCTTACAAAAACACACAGACCAATGTAATAAAATTGCAAGCCCAGAAATAAACTCAAATACTGTCAATAAGGATTTGACAAGGGAGTGAAGAAAACTCAAGGGGAAAGCATAGTCTCTTCAAAAAAGAGTCCTTGGGAAAGTGGATAACCACACGTAAGAGAATAAAAATGGACTGCCACTCACAGAAAGAAACTCAAAACGGTTAAAGACCTAAACCTAAGACTAAAACCATAAAACTCATAGAAAAAAATATATGAAAAAGCTCCTTCACATTGGTCTTGACAGTATTTTGAATATGGCACCAATAACAAAAATAAGCAAATGGGAACACATTACACTAAAAAGCTTTTGGAAAGCAATAGTAACAATCAACAAAATGAAAAGGCAACTTGTAGAACAGAAGAAAATGTTTGCAAATCATATATTGGATAAAAAGTTAGGTTCAAAATGTGTAAGAAACTCACACAACTAAAACCAAAATCCAGTTAAGAAGTAGGCACAAAACCTGTAAAGGCATTTTCCAAAGAAGACCTAAAAATGGCCAACAGGTACATGGAAAGATGCTCAAAAATCACATGTCATCCTCGAAATGAAAATCACAACCACAATGAAGTAACACCTAATACCTATTAGAATGGTAATTATCAAAAAGATAAGAAGTAACAAGTGTTCGCAGGGATGGAGAAAAAGGGAATTCTTATGCCCTGTTGGTGGGAATGTAAAAAGTACAGCCACTATGGAAAACTGTGTGGAGGTTCCTCAAAAACTTAAAAATACAACTACCATATGATCCAGCAATCTCACTTCTAGGTGTATTTCTCATGGCAACCACATTTTTATCTTGAAGAGAAATCTGCATCCCCATTTGCACTGCATCATTATACACAACAGTCAAGACACAGAAACAACTTACGTGTTCATTGCTAGATTAATGAATAAATAAAATGTGATATGTATATCACATCAGCCATTAAAAAAAAAATCATGCCATTTGCAACACATGGATGGCCTTGGAGAACGTAACGCCAAGTGAGATATAAGTCAGACAGAGAAAGGCTAATACTATATGATCTCCCTTATATGTGGAATCTAAAAAAAAAGGGAGAGTAGAATGGTGATTTCCAGGGCTGTAAGGTGGGGAAAACAGGGAGATGTTGGTCAAAGGGTACAAATTTCCAGTTATAAAATGTTTAAGTTCTAGAGTTATAATTTCTAAGAGAGTAAATCTTAAATGTCCTCATCATACACACAAAAAGGTACTTATACAAAGTGATAGAAGTATTAACCTTATTAAGATAATCATTTTGCAATATATACAGGTATCAAATCAAATTGTATACCCTCAACTTTCACAGTGTATATATCAATTACACCTCAGTAAAGCTGAGAGCAGGGCAGGGAAGTACTTTCCTTGTAGGTTGCAAAGAAACAAACAAAAAGTCTACTCTGTTTCTAGATTTATACAGTGTTTTACTCAGCAGTCTGGGGTCTCAAAGTAGCAATTTTCCAAAAGTGTATGTCTTATTTATGCTACACGTTTAACCAAGCCACCTTCCCCTTTCTTCCAATTGTACACCCTCATTTTACAACACTGATATCTCGGTCTCCACAGAGGACCCCACAAGAACCTTTCACATCCTTCAAGGTTTTAACCTCTCAGTAATGTCTCAAATTGAGGAGAGACTAGAATGGCTATTCAACAGTCAGCCGTGAAAGACCGTTAACTTCTTTCTCAGAGTCCAGAGTGCTAACCATTACACCATGGAACCCCACTGTAACTTCTCTCTCCATTTATTTATCCCCACGGTGCAGAATGTGGGAGTTTTGCCTATAAGTACATCAATCAATAACCCTAAAACAGAGCCTTCAAAGTCAGTATTTTCTTTAACAGGGCCCTAAACTTTGCTTTAGGTGGCTTTCAGGATATTTATCAGTATACAGAATGGAAACTTTTACTGGACCACAAGAACGTCCAAGCCAAAAGATTTGGGTTCACTACCATTTAATTGGCCTGTTGAACAACTGACGTGCTTCACTGCCCTTTTTCTAGTCTCTTTAACCAAGCATCACTTCAAACCTTTTGCCTATTATTTTCTGAATTATTAAACAATAAAATTGACTTTTCATTCTTTGGTGTACAGTTTTATAATTTTGACATAGAACGGTTCCTCTCATTTAGAGTTTGGCGTCTACAGTTTCCCACTGCCAACTGTTTTCATTGCCTCTACTGTGCTGCTCCAGGACTGCTTGAGGATCGGGGAGCAAGAGAATAGGAAGAACCAAAGCCAAAACCAAAACCAAACCAAAAACTCCAAACCAAGAATCCATGAGAATTATCTCTACATATATGTCTGTTCCAAATTGCCCAAATTCAACTCAAGGAAAACCAAAAGGAAGACTGATAAATTCTTATTTAGTAACTGTCATCTTGAAAAGTGGAATTCTTACCTGATACTTGCTAACACTTACTTTTTAGAAACACCAAATACTTGATGACCTTTGCATTCTCTCCGGGTTTATAGATCTTCAGTGGGGGAGAAAGGCTGCCTACGCAGTCTCTTTTTGATAACCATGACTTCTGTCATTGGGTAGCAGCAATTCTTTACATATTCTATTTACATGTCCCACACACATGCATTTTCCAAATATTTTCTATGGATTGCCTTTTCATTCTGTTATCAGTATCTTTTGAAGAGCAAATTTTTACATCATCATTAAGTGGTATTTATTATTTTCTCTTTCATGGTTCATGCTTTTTGTGTCAAAAAGGTTTTGCATTCTTCTGGAAGCTTTATCATGTTAGCTTTTACAGAGGGAACAACAATCCATTGTGAGTAATGTGAATGTGGCAGGAGCTAAGTAAGGACTGTGGTTCATTGTTTACACGAGGGTATTTCACTGTTCCAGTGTAATTTGTTGAAGACTATTCTCTTCTTACCGAAATACTTTAACACTTTTGTTGAAATTCAACAACCATACCACTTACAATATTATACAAAGAAACAGAAAAAGCATAGTAAAATAAAAACATACCAGAGACACCATGGCCCAACCAGTCTTGTTATAGATGAATTCCAAGTTGTTTCTTCTTAAATAGAGCAAACCGCCAACAAGCGACACTAACAGGGCCAAAGCAATGGTGCCGGAGTAGTTGGGTGGTCTGAAGACTCGAATCTGCAAACGTGCAACAAAAATTTTAGGAGCTGAATAAAGTGAAAGTGTTTCACTCTTGACCATATTCTAGTCCTTCCAATTTTCAACACCTAACTTTAGGAAGATGAAACCCTACTTTTCATATGTGGAACTAACACTCCCATTACTCTTTACAAATCAAAAACAAATGGGTTCCAACATCATGGCTGTGTAAAAAGATTTGCATTAGACGAGTATAGTTCACATATGCAAACATGATTTACATTCAACCCAGACCTGCTATGTTTCACCCATGGAAGATGGGATCATTTAGTACAGGGTAGGGACTAGACGTGAGTGTAATACATGTATTATTCCAAATTGGGGCATTTTAACATCTTCAACATCTTAAGATTTTTTTTAAAACATCTTTACCAAGAGATAATATGCATACCCTACAATTCACCCTGTGTACAATTAATGGTTTGCAGTATATTCAAGGGATTGCGTAACCATCACCAAAGTCAGTATCAGATTATTCCAATTAGGTCAAATGGAAACCTTTAGCAAAATCCCTTATTCTCCTCACCCTCCAAACCTAAGCAACAAAGAATCTACGTTCTATTTGTATGGATGTCTCTTATACTGGATTTTTCATATAAAATGTGGTCTTCTGTAACTGGCTTCTCCCACTTAGCATGATGGTTTCAAGTTCTTCTTGTAACATGTTTCAGTACTTTATTCCTTTTTATGCCTGAACACTCCATTGGACAGATACACCACAATGTGATATCCATTAATCAGCTAATAGGCATTTCAGTTGTTTCCACTTTATGGCTCTTGTGAATAATGCTGCCATCAACATTCTTGGACAAGATTTTGTGTGGGTACATATTCTCATTTATCTTGGGTACATAAGAGTAGAATTGCTAGGTGATATGGTAACACTATGTTCCTTGACTTAAAGAGCTGACAGACTGTTTTCCTAAGTGGCTGCACCACTTTATATTCCCATTGGGAGTAAATGAGAATTTGGATTTCTCCACTTCCTTGCCAAAATATTATCTTCTCACTACTGATCCCAGCCAACCTAGTGGGTGTGAGATACTATCTCACTGTAGATTTGATTTGCATGTTTCTGATGACTAATGATGATGAACATCTTTTCGGTGACTTATTAATCATCTGCATATTTTCCTTATAGAAATGTCTATTCAGATTTTTTTGTCCATTTGTAATTGGGTTGTCTTTTTATTACTCAGTTATAAGATTCCTATATACATACTATGTAAGTCCTTTATCAAAAAATTATTTGCAAGTATTTTCTTCCCTTCTGTGGCTTTTCATTTTCTTGATGTCTCCACTAAAGCATAAAGGCTATCTATTTTATTTTTTTTAATGTTTATTATTTAGTTTTGAGAGAGAGAAACAGAGACAGAGCATGAGTTGGGGAGGGTTCAAGAGAGGAGGAGACACAGAATCAAAGCCCAAGCTCACGAATCATGACATCATGACCTAAAGCGAAGTAGGATGCCAAGCAACTGAGCTACCTAGACACCTCAAGTCTAAAAGCTGTTTTTACAAACTAGAATGCATTTCTATGACGTCACGGTTTCAAATTATATACAGTTCTTGGTTCTAATAACATTTCACTAAAGGCAACATACATTCTGAGGAGTGATGGCTAACTGAGTGACACATAGGGCAGATAAGGTAGATAAGCCTGAAACATACGGTTAGGCCAGAAAAGTAAGAAAATGGTTAAAGGAAAATGATGGAGAGGTGTCACAAAGACGTAACAGCCAGCATAAGAAGATCCCATTGGTCAAATCTAGAACATTTTTAGCACCAAAACATTTCAGTAATAACTTACAAACCACTGTAGAAAAAATGCAACCTGTGAGTCCCTACCAATGACAGACCAATTGACTGACAGGAGGGGAGGACTCCTGCTCACAGTAGAATGCTGAAGGCCAACTAGAAATATGGAGTGACAGGCACAAGTGGGACATTATCATTTTGCAAACATCATGGTAAAATCTCAATCACAGCAATATTACCAGTGGATGCGAGATCTAGAAGAAAATTTTGATGAGGGGCAGAGTATTTTTTTAATCTTAAGATGTCTCCACTCAGCTTACTAACAATAAAGAAGGGGGAAGACAGTGATTCTACAGTGGAGAAATGGAAAACATCTTGACCAGAATTCAACATCATCAGTGAGGGTCAGATAGATATAGTGTGCATAACGATGTCAGTAGAACAAAAAATAACCTATGTAGTATTGTGTAGTGTTGTGTTTGAGAATGTACAAGTAGAATGCAATCATAAACACATATGAGGAAAAAATAAATAAATATCGGGCATATCAAAAGAGGATCATTCTACTTAAGAAACGGAAACAGATTCAAAATGTCAATGTGGCTAAAAGACAAAGATGGATTATGGAAATATTCTAGATTAAAAGAGGCTAAAAAATCCTGACAACTAAATGCTATACCTAACTCTAGAGTGGATCTTGTACTCAAGGCAATAAAATGTTACCATAGGATATTATTACATCAACTGACAAGATGAGAATACAGACAGTAGCTCAAATAAAAATATTACATCCATGTAAATCTTTGAAGGTGATATCTATACTGTTCTTACCTCTTTCTCAGGAAACACAGTTCACCTTGAGAAAAAACCTGTGTGTACCTGTGAAGTATGTGTGTATAAAGATGGGAGTAGGAGAGAATAGAATAGCAAAGCAAAAGGGGTAAAATATTGAGTACAGGTCAAGTTGATACAGGTATACATTGGTACCACTTGTATTATTTTCATGTGTGAAACTTTGTAAAGGTTGAAATTATTTCCAAATAGGTTTTTTTTTTTTGAGAGAGAGAAGAGAGTGAGTGTGCACACGCATGGGAGGGGCATAGAGAGAGGGAAAGAGAGAGAATCTTAAGCAGGTGCCATACTTAGCACAGAGCCCAAAGTGGGGCTCAGTCCCACAACCATGAGATCATGCCCTGAGCCAAAATCAAGAGTCAGCGGCTTAACCAACTGAGCCACCAAGGCACCCCTCAAACAGATTTTTTTAGCAAAAGTATATTTATAAACTAACAACGTGTAGGTATGAGCAACAGGTTAGAATCATTCCTGATTAAAATTCAGTAACTCTTATAAAGAATTAATAGTACTTTTTCAACATTACCCTCAGCATCTTGTATGAACTAAATGATACTGTTGCAGAACTATTTGCCAAAACATTTAAGAAAATGGAGTTAAGAAATGGGTTTAGTTGCCAAAATATCATCAAAACCTATGATGTAAATAAAGTAACAGTGATGAGAGACACCCATCTTGACTAAGAATAAATGTGTTTATACCTCATGTTAAAATCACATATTTAAGAAGAAATGTACTTTAAACTATGAATAAAGCAGCCGTAAGCCCTCCACATAGACATTAACTACCATCAAGATTTTGGTTTGTTCACTTCCTGAATAAAGAGTCTACATATCCACACTCCTATTTATGGCTTAAGACAAAATTATAGATCCTACTGTAATAAATATTATTTTTCTGACCTGCACTCTGAGCTTCTAGGTCATATGCACCTGCAGACCACTGTTGTCCATACTACAGTACATTTAACTAGTCTATCTTTCAGTATATGACATATTGCCAATTTTTTTCTACTATAGTGAATGTTATTTAAAAATATTTCTAAAAAATACATGCATAAAAATATAAATAAATAAATACATTAAAATTTCTATAGCTAAGTATTTGAATCATCCCTAATTATGTCCTTAGGTTAAGAAGTTGAATTGTTAAATTACTTAAAATAAAGACATTACACACACACTTAAAATAGTTATTCCACAGTCCCACGAACAGCATATGGGAGTATTTTCTCATGTGACTCCTGTGAAGTATTGTATCATTTTTATTTGCCCAAAAGCTAAATAAAAATTACACATCTTTTTAATTATAATGTCTTAACTAATACCTTGGAACAATATTCCATATATATTTTAGCCTCTGAAATTACTTTGTGCCTAACTCATGTACTTTTTAATGGTTCCTAAAATATCAATGTACCATTATTCCAAAAGCCCATTTAAATTCACCTATCTCAAAGTTCAGAGTACAGTTTTTTCTAAGCAAGACAAAATGTTGTACAGAGTAATTTTTAAAATCCTGTGGCCTTATTACAGTGCTCTAACAAAGCAAACTAATTAGCCTATTATTAAAACTGCAGGGAATAAAAACATACATGAACATCCGTTCTGTCAGCAATCCACTTTGCTAGTTGTTCAGCTGCAAATCCAATTCTTTGAAGGTCAAAAGTATCAGCTCTCTTGGGTCTGCCTTTTGGAGGAAAATGCATGAACGTGGGAGCAGAGTTCATGTTGAGCTGTAAAACAGAAGATAAAAAATACTAAATATAATATCCCAGCAATCTTTATCATTCATCTAACATTTTATGGTGGTTGTTTTTTTTTGTGCGAGTTTTGGAAAGAGTATTTATTCTGAAGACCCAAGTGGCTTTCCAGACCTTAATTATTGTGTTTATTCATTGTAATGTGCTATTGGCGGAAAAAGAGCTTGTGAATGAATACTGCTAGGTTCTCTGAACCTTCACCTTCACATTTAACCTAGGATTTCACTTAAGCAGTTATTAAAGAAAAATACTGACATCTGACGAAAATTACAAATGTATAATAGAATTAATGTCCAATTATTAAATTCTCTATTAAAAATTTACACTTTAAAAAATGATGATTATATCAGAAACTAAGTGTTTTGTTGTAAACAAATTTACCAAACTACAGGAGATATCCACAATGACAGTCTTTTTCTATTCAACTTCTCTATGATTTCAACCATCTGAAAATGGTTATATCTCACAATTGTTTTCTAAAGGTAATTCCATTTGAAAGTGTACTGAGCAGAACACTACTTTAATATAAATGCTGCTTGTTAAGAATACAGTTTCTAAACCAAATGTAGGTTAATTTGCATTGAGTAGCAGCTATAAAAACTATATAAATTCTCACTGCTCAGGAAATAAGAAAAATGTCTCAAATAGAAGGCCTTCATTTGAGATAAAGTTCAGATGTTTGGCATTCATTTGCCATAAAGTTCAGCATTTCTGTACCAATAATGAAAAAACAAAAACTGTCATGGCAGCTGACATCAAAGTAAGGATTCAGCACTACCAGCAGTGGCCCTGCACAGTACGGACATTAGTAACGCTGGTGAAAAAGCACAGAGCGGTCACCAGTTGCTTTCTTCTCCGTGCTTTTTCCCACTCCAGATGTGTCTGTGTGTCCATGATGGGTTTACAAGACATAGCCACAGCCAACGTGTAAATAAAAGATTACAAGTAAAAAGTCTCTACATTGGAACAATCAGAAAATTCCTATCTAAACGTTTTAGAGTTTAAAAAGATCATATAATTCAAAGCTTTCGTCTTCATTAAAATGTACCAATTTCCCAAGGCTACACAAAGCAGAATACAATGCCAATGTTACTGCTGGTCTACACGTGCTTGTAACACACCGTCATCATTAACTGGCTGGTCTGTCATCAGTCACATAACCACAAGCATTACAGGGGGTCACATATGACTCAAGTTACTTTCCTACCAAGTCCCCAATAGGCAAGGAATGGCCAAGTTTTAGCGCTCAACATAATATTATCTTCAGACAGCACAGTGTTTTAAAACGTCAGTTTAGGGGCGCCTGGGTGGCTCAGCCGGTTAAGCCTCCGACTTCGGCTCAGGTCATAATCTCATGTTCGTGGGTTTGAGCCCCGCGTTGGGCTCTGTGCTGACAGCTCAGAGCCTGGACCCTGCTTCCAATTCTGTGTCTCCCTCTCTCTCTGACCCTCCCCGCTCATGATCTGTCTCTCTCTGTCTCAAAAATAAATAAAACATAAAAAAAAAAAAAATTTAAAACATCAGTTTAGAAGAGCACTTCAACAAAATGCCATTGAACAGTTAATGAGAAAAGAAATATGGCACTGAAAGTCTTTTAGGAGTTCTCAATAAAGCAAAATGTGCACTTCCGTATTTTTTAGATTAAAATTTCCCATAAAAATCATTAACTGTCACAACTTTTATGCATTTTAAAATAACTCTTACTACTAAGCAAGGGGGTAGGTTTTAGAAAAAACAAAGGTGTTCTATATTCAGAATTCTGCTGAATAAAAATTAACCTGAGGAATTTTTTTCAATTAAACACAATCTTGACGTAAACTTTCATATCTATTCTAAACTTAATAATAAAAAAAACCCGTATGTCTAAGGGACGTCTAAGGCATACCAAAGAAGTTAATGCTTATATATATGTGGTTATTCACTGACAGTCTATATAGTCAGAATTTGGCACAGAGTTCAAATTAGTTATTTTTATTTTTTAATTTTTTTAATTATTTTATTTATATTTGAGAGAGAGAGAGGAAAAGAGAGAGAGGGAGACAGCGTGAGCAGGGGAGGGGTAGAGAGAGAGAGGGAGACACAGAACTGGAAGCAGGCTCCAGGCTCTGAGCTAGCTGTCAGCACAGAGCCTGATGCGAAGCTCGAACCCACGAACCGAGAGATCATGAGCTGAGCCGAAGCCGGACGCTCAACTGACTGAGCCACCCAGGTACCCCCAGTTACCAACGTTTTAAAGATAGGACATTTTCATATAAAAATTCATATTTGGGGGTTTCTACTTAAGCAAACAGCTCCAGCTACATGTGGCCTGCATTTGCTCAATACAGCTCAAATGAGTTGTATCTCTCTTATTGAGGTCAAGTTTCTCCTCTCTGGTTTGCTTTATTGCTGTAGTCCTCATCCACACCATAGCGTTTCCTTGACATTGAGACCAATGTCAGTCCGATTGTGTTTTACTGATTTTATTTCTTACAGTAATTAGGAGAAAAATGAAATAGTATTTCCATTAGAAATTTATTTAAAAACAAAGACCAAAAAAGACTTTGTTTTAATAAAATAGGAAAACACGTATGTAACTATACAAGTGAAGAACCACTGCATTCAGTATATTAATATCGAATATATATGTAGTATATATACCTCTGCTCTAGCCATCAGAATGGATCTGGACAACTACGCCCTACTCGTGAACAGCACTGCAGCTGATCATCTCTAAGGTCAGTTCTCCTGAGATTCTATGGAGACCTATGAAGAACATTAAGGTTATTTGAGATTATGGATGGTCCCTGACTTATGCTGGTTCAACTTACAATTTTTTGACCCTACGATGGTGCCAAAGTAATACACATTCATTAGGAACTGTACTTCGAATTCTAAACTTGGATCTTTTTGTGGGCTGGTAATAATGCACTATAATACATTCTCATACTGCTGGACAAGGGCAGTGAGTCAGTTAGCCATGCGATCATGAGGGTCAGCAAGTGATACACTGACAACCATTCTGCTAACATTTATTTATTATTGAGAAAGAGAGAGACAGAGCATGAGCATGGGAGAGGCAGAGAGAGAGGGAGACACAGAATCTGAAACAGGCTCCAGGCTCTTAGTTGTCAGCACAGAGCCTGACACAGGTCTCGAACCCATGAACAATGAGATCATGACCTGAGCTGAAGTCAGACGTTCAACCAACTGAGCCACCCAGGTGCCCCTGGCTTTCACTTTCACTACCATATTTAATAAGTTACAATGATATTCAACACTTTAATATGAAACAGACTGCGTTAGATGATTCTGTCCAACTGTACACTATTTTAAGTGTTCTGATCACATTTAAGGTAAAGCTAAACGATGAGGTTCAGTAGTTAGGTGTATAAAATGCATTTTTGACTTGTAATATTTTCAACTTACAATGGGTTTACTCATAAGTTGAGGAAGACCTGTACATATGTATATTTTTTAATGTTTATTTATTTATTTTTAGAGAGAGCAAGCGAGCAATGGAGGGGCAGAGAGAGGGAAGGAGGGAGAGAGAATCCCAAGCAGGCTCCACACTGTCAGAGTGGAGTCTGATGTGGGGTTCGAACTCACAAACCCTGAAATCATGACCTGAGCTGAAATCAAGAGTCAGAGGCATAACCTACTGAGCCACCCAGGTGCCCCTATATGTTTTTAATCATTATGATATTATTACTATTATTATCAGCTCCTTGATCTATACACTCTTCATGGGGAAGAACAATGTATGTGTTTCTCACCCATCCATTGCTCTGTAGACAATATTTGCTGAATAGATGAACAAAAAGAAATATCCCAAAAGGCAAAATAAATTTATAGGAGAAGAAATAAAGAATCCTAACAGGAAAGACCAAGAATAAAGCATACGGGAGGTAAAAAGAGAATTTCTATCATTCAACTAGAAACTGACAAAGATGAATGAATAATGGATCTGGAAGCAAACAAGCAAAAATACTTACTAATGGCCCATTTCTAATTAGTGAGCTAGATTATTTACAGAACTAAATGTCCTTCTATAACCTGGTAAAGAACGTCACATGTGAGAAAAATAAAATAGACCAAACTAGTCAATGCCAGGTACTAACATAAGTTTTACGTCTGAAAGGCACTGATCATGAAGTGTAAATATAAAAATATTAATAACTTAATTACTAATAGCATAATTAAGAGCTGGAGCCCTGGGAGCCAGACTGCTGAGCTCAAATTCTAGCCTAAATGAGACCAACTTTGTAAACTTAGCTAAGCAACCTCTCTATACCTTAATTCCCTTGTTTGTGAAATGGAGATCATATCTCATTGGATCGTTGTGAAGCTAAATGAAAGAATATACATCAAGCATTTCAAAGAGTGCCTGCAACATGAGTTCAGCAATGATGATGAAAAAAACATGACAAAACTGATGACAACTAGCATCCCCATGCCACAATTCATTACCCTGCTCTACAGAGAAGACTACGTAAATGAGAATGTATCCGTCTGCTTGGGTTGTCGTAACACAATACCATGGACTGGGTGGCTTAAAAAACAGAAATCTGTTTTCTTACAGTTCTGGAGGCTGGAAGACCAAGCTTAAGATACCAATAGAACTGCTTTTTAAAGAGACCTCTCTTGCTGATTTGCAGAGAGCCATCTTCTTGGATTGTCCTTATGTGGCCTTTCCTCTGTGCAAATACTCTCCTAGTGTCTCTTCTTCTTATAAGGACACCAGTCCTATTGAATTACTGTCACATTTTATGATCTCATTTAACCTTAATAATCTCCTTAAAGGCCCTATCTCCAAATACAGTCACTTTGGGGTTATGGCTTCAACATGTGTGTTTGGGAAAGACACAATTCATTCCATAACAGGGAACACTTTTCAATAAATATTTAATACTTTACATGTAAAATTCTCTATATCTGTCACCCTGGAAGAAGTGAGGGTTAAGTAAAAATTACATTGAATTTATATAAAATTTCCTAAATTTGTGCAAAACATTGCCTAAATCCAATACAGTTAATATCAACATAAGGGTAACGGATGTAAACTACCACTATATACATGAAAAGACTTATTTCCTCTCTAAAGAAAAAGTCAACATGTGTTTACCATACACAATAATAGAAAACAACTGCACTGACAAAGATAACATTAGCTAAAATTACTTTAATCACATCACATGACTTAAAACTATTGTTATTTCTTATAATAATTATTATTGTATTCATGGACTTAATGAAATGTAGTTTTATTTGGCAAACAAAAATGTATCAACCATAACCAACTCCATTATGTAGTGCAGCAAAAGATGTAACTCTTTTACCTGTTGGAAAACATCCGTCCCCTCATCATAGTCCACCATGCTGAAGAAGAGTTTGTTGCAGAAGGCGGATGAATAGCGCCAGGAGTTGGCCAGGATTTGGTATTCTTCATTAGCTTGCCTGATAAAGACAATGGGGCAGAGTAAAACCATGTCAGTCCTCAAGCACTAACAAAGCTGCCAGTAAAACAGGTAATTCTAACACATGGCTTGGCTGATTTCTGTACATACTGCAAGCATTAATTTTATATTTTTATAAGGTTGTAAAAAAAAAAGAGAAGGAATATTCCATGATATGTGAAAACCATCTAAGATTCGTATTTCGTTGTCCATAAAAGTTTACTGGGCCACAGTGTCACTGACTCATTTACATATAGTTGGGACCGTCTCTGTGCTGTGGAAGGGCAGGGCTCAGTCGTTGTAATGAAAACCGTGTGGACCGAAAGCCTGGCAAGGCCCTCTGAACAAGCGACAACTCTTATTCTAGGATTAATGGCATCCCCCAAATATATATAATTTAAACCTTGAGATGACTTTCAGTAAAAAAGCAAATTTTAGGAATATTGGCAATTCAGTTTAACAGAGACAAAAATCATAGGCATTTTTAGAAACTAAATGCAGTTATACTGCATCTTTATATATTCCACTCATCTAAAAATGCATTTACATTCAAAACTACTATAAGTAAACAAAAACTTCTCTGGTAGCTAAACCAAATGCCACAAATAAGCCCTCCTCCATGAACACTACTCATTCCTATTTTAATTAATTTCAAAATTGGACATTTTGTTGATTTTCCAGCTACTAAAGCTTTATATTTAAGTGTATGGTTGGAGTATTACTAGAAGGACATGATATTGCTAGAAGGATGTAGACAGAGTCACAGAATGGAGAAGAAACAAGTGATCTTTGAAGCCTTTTTTTAAAAAAGTGTGTTTCCTCCATATAATTAAGAAAGGAGTTTATCTCCTTCTATCCTCAAAACGGAAGAAATAAAAATGCATAATCTCTTCATAGCAAAGACTTGGAGGAGAGCCAGCAGCAGATAAGAGACTTCACGAAGTTGTGGAGAACAGAAAGCTAGTGGCAGAGTTTTGATGGAGGAGGGAACAATAACAAAGTGACACTGCAGAGCAGGAAGAGTTAGGGCAAGTGCTAGGTTAAAAAGCAGCAGAGTCCAGAGATAAGAAATGGAACTCAGAATAGAGATCATAATTAATTTCTTTACACAGAACAGAAGACCCAAACTTATGCCCAACTCCCAGCCAATCCTAACCAAGGTTAGTCTTTCTACAGCTAAATGACTGGACTACCAAAAAATAAAAGATTAATCACCTTATGTTTGAGGGAAACGTATCATGATTTAAAATTTAAAAAAAAACAGACTCCAGAAGAAACAGATGATTCAAAGAAGTATCAAACACACAGTAAAGAGCAACTTGAATATATTTAGAAAAAGTCAGAGGAAGGGGTCAAGAACTTTGTAGAACATGAGATTTTATCTTACATACCAGCTAACAAGTTACCCTGTTACTATTTCATGGATGCTGGCAGAAATCACAAAACAGCAGAATCAGAGACAAAGAACTTCATTACTTCATGTTTGATGGCATCAATTCCCCTTCCCCCCAAATCTTATCAGTGACACAAAGGGTCCTTCATTAATACCGACACACAAAGTTAACTGTGTTACAGGAGAGGAGCAAATCTGAATCACTTACTGTTTTTTATTTACTTTTTTATAATAGTTTATTGTCAAATTGGTTTCCATATAACACCCAGTGCTCTTCCCCACAAGTGTCCACGTCCATGACCACCACCTGCCTTCCCCGCTTCCTCCACCCCTTCAGCCGTCGGTTCGTTTTCAGTACTCAATAGTCTCTCATGATTTGCGTCCCTCTCTCTCCGCAACTCTCTTTCCCCCTTCCCCTCTCTATGGTCCTCTGTTAGGTTTCTCCTGTTAGACCTATGAGTGCAAACATGTGGTATCTGTCCTTCTCCGCCTGACTTATTTCGCTTAGCATGACACCCTCGTGGTCCATCCACTTTGCTACAAATGGCCAGATTTCATTCTTGCTCATTGCCATGTAGTACTCCATTGTATATATATACACCACATCTTCTTGATCCATTCATCGGGTGATGGACATCTAAGCTCTTTCCATGATTTGGCTGTTGTTGACAGTGCCGCTATGAACATTGGGGTACATGTGCCCCTATGCATCAGCACTTCTGTATCCCTTGGGTAAGTCCCTGGCAGTGCTATTGCTGGGCCATAGGGGAGTTCTACTCATAGTTTTTTGAGGCACCTCCACACTGTTTTCCAGAGCGGCTGCACCAGTTTACATTCCCACCAACAGTGTAGGAGGGTGCCCATCTCTCCACCTCCTTGCCAGCACCTACAGTCTCGTTATATAATAAATGAAATAAATGTTCTTTGTTCAGTGGAAGACATTATTTCATTCCTTAAGGCTTCTCACTGTACAAATAACCCTGAGCAACTGTCCAGGTTGAAAGCAGCCAAGCCTTTGCCTTCTTGGCATAACCAGTAAAAACATGCAGGAATGCTCCGGCGCCCATGGCAAATGCTTCTTCCAATAGTATTCACCACACACACACACATACACACACACACACACACACACACACACACACACACAGAACAGTACCATAGAAAAAGAACCAAAAAAGTAAAAGAGAGCACTTAAAATTTAAAATATGATAAAATTAAATACCAATATTAGAACATAAAGTTAAATAAAATTCACAAAATAAAAAAGTCACAGGTAGGCTACATTGGGAAAAGAGGAAGAAAGGGACCTAGAGATATAACCTCAAAATTCCAACTTTCAAAGGAGACCCAGAAAAAGAAGGGAGCACGGAGGAAATACTTCTGGAGACATAGTACAATTAAAGGAGTCTAAGTCTTCAAATCTAAATTATTTCCTAAGTTCTGAATAAGAGGAATAGGAAAAGACAAACACCCAGATATACTGTGATAATTTAGATAATTAACAGACAAAAACAATGTTTGACCCAAAAAAAATATGTTATGCTGACCAACAATGATATTGGACTTGGACTAGTATTTAGCAACACTAGATATTGACAATGGAACAATTCTCAGTTCTGCGAGCACGTTATAGTCAATGTAGAATTCTATATCAAACCAAACAATTACTCTGGAAATAAACAAGTTCTCAGGAATATAAGGAACATGAAATTAACTTACAATGTAAATAGCAGAAAGGTAATGTGGGTGAAAAAATAAGAAAACTTGAGAGTATGATAGAAACATTGCAAGAAACAGAAAAGGGAAACGAGAATTATGGTTAAGGTAGAAATGGCAGAAGAAAGCGGTGATCCAACTAAGAAACTATGAAGTACAAATGAGAACTGAAATTTAATTGGGCTTTAAAATGAAAAGATTTCAAGCAGTCATTAAAATCAGTACAAGTTAGAAGATATTAAGATGGATGGAAGACATATTTGCTCCAGGAAAAACTACAAGAAAATGAATATAAAAGGTCTAAATAAAATGCAAATTAAAATGTATAATTTTGATCAATTGGAAATGAGAAAGGTTAATTATTTTGAATAGTAGAGAAAGTAAATGCTATCAAGTCTGACAACATAAAAGTACAATTCACAGGATTTGGTAGGTGAAAGGGAAGGAAAAGAAGTAACAAAAAAGGGTATGTTTGCTAATCTTCATGTGACAAATTAGGGAATCAGGACATATCTCTAGTTAATGGACAAGAAATAAAAAGATGCTATTTACTGTTATAATAATAAAAGGAGAAATAGCTACAAAAGGGGAAACATGAGTTAAGTCCTTACATTCCATAGCAAGAAATGTCAAGACCGAGTATGCTGTACGAAATACTGTTACAATGTTTAGACATATGATGAAAAACCCCCACCAGAGGAAGACTACCCAGAGGAATAATAGTGATTGCCTGTGGTCAGGTACACGAACAGACGGGTACAAAGACTAAGGAGTGCAGATGTTCATTTTAGGGTTTTTTTTCTTTTATTCTTAACAAGGAGCACATAATACTGCTATGATTAAAATACATATTTAAAAGGGCTCAATATGAACAAGGCTTTATAATCTGAGGTCATTCAGCATAAAGACCTTAAGGGCGTCTCTTTACTGGACCGTAGTGCAAAAACAGATGATGGCCAAGATCGGCCTGAGGCTGCACTGTGCTCAGTAGGCAGACTATGTTCAATGGAAATGGTCATAATCTTTTAAAGCTTCGGTGGTTAAATAAGATTTACTTTCCTATTACTCACTGGAAAACTACTTACTGAGCACTTAATAGCAAGATGTGAGCTAATCTCCAAAGTCTCTGCCAGCAGGAAGCTGATACCTTAGTGGGGAGACATGTAATAGACAACCAAGTAAATAACGAAACTCTACATGTACACGGAGAACATAGCACATGGAATCAGTATTGCAGAAAACAATGGAGGATCTACGTAGATGGAATGTCCTCCAAGGTTTCTCAGACACAGTGACTCTGAAGCTCAGGTCCCCAGGACAAGCTGGAGAGCGAAGACTTCAAGTGGCAGGAAGAGCAAACACAAAAGCCTAATGAGGGAAAGACCCTAAGACGCTGGGAAAGGACACGCGCTCTGTTTATTAGAGGAATACACAGCGCGTGCCCTCCCTCATCTATTTCGAGCAGTGCCTCACTGCTGCAATAAAACAGTACAAACCAGCATAAGTCCTAAAATCGGATTTGATTTTTGTCATATGGAACATAATATTACTGGTAAGTATTCATCATTGATTTTTAAAGAAGTACTTCACACAGTGAATTGGCAGCAACAATTAAGTAGGTCTGAACATCTTTGCATATTAATAAACTTCAAGAGGACAATGCTACCTTTAAAAAAGATCATTACACAATAACATTGCAATTTAAAAAAAAAAACAGTGTATTTTTGCACATTTTAACTTTAGAAAAATGAAACTTAAACAGCAGATCAGCAAAAACTTGTATTCTTGGGATGATGCTATTCTAAGAAATGAAAATGTTTCATTATGAAAAATAATGCACGAAGAAAACAATCAAATTTTACTATTCAACATCTGTGGATAGTATCTTACAGAATGATGTGAGACACAGATAATGTTGAATATCTTCCCCTTATAATGTTGTAACCTAAGCCCAAACCTACTAGAATGTACTAAATATACATTCATGCACTCATTAATTCATTCCACAGATATGCTTTAGTGCTGCCAAAAATTAATATAGGAGCAAGGGCTCTGATCTTAAGGAGAATACAATCTGGGGAAAATTATATACAACAGTTCAGATAACCAAATGTACTCTGAAGAAAATAAAACAAGATTATATAACAAAGAGTAGTACGGAGGAGTCAAAGAAGATGAATTAATTTTGCCTTCAAAGTCTGTATCTGTATCAATCCACTTTTCCAATTAAATTTCCCAAGTATCCTATGTTCCAAAAGTCTAAAGGGTTTCTTCCAAAATCCTCAAGAGGTTCTCGCTGCCTGTCTAATGAAGACAATGGACAGAACAGAAGACAAGATCCTCTGGGTCATAATCTGTATCTAAGACCTATGTCTATGTGAACAGTCATACTTAAAGGCTCTCTCGGTTTTATGACATCCATGTTCGTTCTTTGAGCTTAAATCCCTTGCTTAGAATGTCCTTTTTTTTCAAAGCTTGCTTAAAAAACTGCTTCTTCTCAGAAGTCACTTCAAATCTCTACAGCTGAAATGCTTGTTAAGGCAAGTGCCTGAAATGGAAATTCTTGGCTAATGTATAGCACTATTTTATGCATATATCTGTTCTGTTTATGCATATTATGTTTATGCACTGATTGTTCAATGGCTAGGACCTAATACAGAATAAGCATTTAACAAAGGTTTGATGATGGTGATAATCAGTAATATACTTTCCTAATTTTGTGTGTGTATACACACACACACAGTAAAACTAAATATCACTACATTAAAGATTCTGAATTCTAAAGGGACTAAAAGCCCACTTAGTCTGATTCACAGTACAGGTTAATGTCTCTTTTAGGACCAATTTACTTTACCCTATTCGTGGTCTTAGGAAGGAAAAAAAGGAATACTTTAATTTCTAGTTACCATCACAAATACATGCTACTTCCCAAAGGAATAGCAGTCATGATTTGAAAGGTTAGAATGACTAAATCATCATATAACTTCATCTAATATAACTAAGTCATCATCTAACATCATCTAAAACATTACCTAACATAATTCATAATGCCAATTTCATATATAAATATGAAATCCAGATCTTAATCATCAATGATATTTAGTCAGCATTTTAATACACGCTGCAATAATAAAGAATATAACTCACCATCTCCACCTTTTAGAAGCTTCCTAGAGAAATGAATAGAACACACTAATACATAAGCAAATACATATAGCTGACACTTGAACAAAATGGGTTTGAACTGCAAAGATAACTTACATGCAAATTTGATATAATACAGTACTGGAAATGTATTTTCTCAATAAAATTCTCTTTACTCTAGCTTTATTGTATGAATACAGTATATAATACATATTACATATAAAAATTTGTTAATCGACTGTTTATGTTACAGGTAAAGCTTCCTGTCAATAGTATGCTATTAGTAAAGTTTTGGGGGAGTCAAAAGTTATGCACAGATTTTCAACTGTGTGGAGATGAGAACCCCTAACTCGTGTTGTTCAAAGATCAACCGTATATAAAGAATGCACTGCTTATATACAGTCCTCTATATACTACATATATAACATGTATGTAAGTATATAACATATATAGCATCTAGAGGAGAATGAGATCACAGTAGATTGGAGTAGCTGGATAAAGCGTGAATGTGAAAATATTCAGAAAAGAATGGAAGGACTAAAATTATAAAGGACAGAAAGAGAATATTAAGGGAGAAAAAGCATTATAAACAAAGACTACCCAGTCTGAAATGTGTATTATGCATTTCAAATAACAGAATATAAGCCTCATGTTTGAAAATAAGGAAAGGAGATTGGAAGCTTTCTTCCAGTAGAAAGATAAATAGATCCTTGACTTTATTCAATAAACAGTAAACAACTATGAGTGTTTTGAAAAAAGTGGATTAAGCAAAATAGGAATTTAAAAAGCAGGATCTGGCTACAGTGTGTACAGTATATTGGAGGAGAAAATAAATGGACGACACTTAGAATGTTCTATACTGGTCTAACTGGGAAAATGTATGAGGCTATTAAAATAGTATATAAATGAAATGATGATGTATTTCTTACACATTCTCCTTCGGTATCTAGAACACTAAAGTAACCAAAAAATGTTCTCAACAGGTTGCTCTACTACTATAAGAATATATCTAGCTGTAATACAAAATTCCAGGGAGCCAAGCAAATTACACTTTCTCAACATAAATGTAGTACTTCAAGAAAATCTAATTCTGACAGGGTAAATAGGGTTTTTGTTCTATTGGGGACAATTCAGTAGCAATAGTATCAGTGAACAGATCTGTCTGTCATTAAAAAAAAAACTGAGCCTGAGAAATACATATTTCAACATGAATGGTATCTACTCAAAGTAAAAAGGACTCCTCAGAGGAAATGTGCCCCAATAACATACACCCATTTCTCTAAACTTAACTCTGCTATCCCTTACCCCCTATATCCCAACTTCTTAACGCTTAGTAGGTAAATAGAGGAATCCAGACTAATAATGACAAGGTAATTCACTGGATTCTTGCATATGTCTGTGTCAGCTTAGACTAACACTAAACAAGACCCCACCCACACTTAGCACGCTTCAGCCCTCACTGCCATCCGAAATTCAAAGTTGAAAACCACAAATGTTACAAGTACTTAAATGTTACCTAAAAAAATTTTTTTTTGTTTTGGTAGTTCACAGGCCCAATTTTATGAATTTAAAAGATATTCTAAATTGTTCTAATACATTCAAATGCAGCCTGAAGAGGGCAGTCAAGTTGCATCAAAGCACCCTGGCAGGTATAAGCAATAACCCTAGGGCATGCTTCTGTTAGCTCTCATTACATAAAGTCCTCTCAATTTTGTATTACAGTAACAAGAAAACACATTACTTATTCCAAATACTATAACATTTTCATATTATAACCCTTTTTAAAACATTATATAAAACTAAAAGGGATTATTAATCTGTAGCTGTAGATATTTTACAGGTTTCCTATGATGAATGCAATTTTTATCTTTAATGTCCTGGAAGGGATTTTTCTTAAAGAAACATAGTTCCTCTTTTTAATGTTAATCAAACTTCCTAGAAAGTAACAGATTCTTATCAAAATAAATGTATGCCTTTTAGAGTGATATAATTATGACAACTTATATATGTACATAAATGTATATTGCAAAGTTATTCCAAACTATTTAGTCATAAAACCCCTACTTAATCCATTTCTAGAGATAATGATATAGAGAGAGATCTGGTTGTATAGAACTGCCTATTACTTATGTTCTGACACCCTGAAGAGAAAAACAAACAAACAAGCAAACTGGTAAACAGCACCCTGTACAATCATTTTAACAGAGTGATTTTTCTCCGGTTGTGTGATACACACTTAGGATCCTACTAAATATACTGAAATATACTAAATAGACCCAATGCCTCTGAAGAGCTGAGATACTAACAGTTCACAACTATACTGTAATTGACTTCGCATAATTCACTACTTGGTAAGATAAATAGCTTGTGTCCATCATGTTCCATGTTTTCTATGCATCTGTTTTGTTTTTATTAACTTTATCAGACATAAATAGATTACTTTTCTTTAGAAAACAACTGTAACATGAAATATGTGACTCAGACACTTAATCTCAAGGCACAAATGTATATGGAAGAGATACTAAGTAGTGTGTGTGTATATATATATATACATATATATGTATGTATGTGTGTGTATATATGTGTGTGTGTGTGTGTATATATATATATTATATATATATACACACATAGTAACCAATCAGTAAACTTTTTGTTCTCTTTTAAAACTGGTAACAATAGGGGCTCCTGGGTGACTCAGCTGAGTATCGATTTTTGATTTCGGCTCAAGTTATGATCTCATGACATGTGGGATTGAGTTCCGCATGGGGGTCCTGGGATTCTCTTCTTTCTCTTCCCCTTCCCCACTTGTGCTTGTTCGCTCTCTCAAAATATTTAATAAATAAGTAATTAATTAATTAAATGGTAACTGTAACATATAAATGCTTAATGGTTGTATACGAAGACTGACATCAGTAGTAATGAACTGATTCATCCAGTGTTCCCTTAACAGGTTTGTACACACACTATAGATATAAAAATTGTTACATATATTTCTTCAATATTTGTAGAACTAACAATAAAGAATTAACAGATGAATGAAAAAAATGGATGAAGTAATACAGTGTTTGGAAAGAAAGGGTAAAAGTGAGCAGATACCCTGAAGGCCCTTGACTAAAGGTATGTCTGTTCCTTAGGGAAATGTTTATAATGTTAAATGATAAATACAAAACAACAAATAAACAAAGCAGTGTACATCTTGTTCATAATAACTTGCCCTGGAATTATAAAATATCCAAAAATATTTGTTGAATAAAAGAACACATTTGTCACAAAACCTAACAAGTTGAAATCAGGAAAGCATTAATTCATACCTTAAATCCTACAGGATTCTTTAACAATGCTTCAGCTTCATGTCTGCCTAATATGTACCTTTATATATTATATAAAGCCGTGTGTGTATGTGTGTGTGTGTGTGTGTGTGTGTGTGTGTGTGTATCCTTTAGAGAACGTTGTTGGGATGAATCAAAAAGGCAGACACAAGATTAAAAACTGTTCTATGAGATATAGACCAGGTGCCTTCCACTTAATGAAGAGCGCCACCATCATCAGTGACATTTACTGAGGTGTGCCATGTGCCAGAACCCTTTTACGTATTTACACCTATCTCATTTAGCCTCCACCAAGCCTTATAATACAGGTACTAGTTTTATCTGATTCATTTGATGCATCTGAAAACAGAATTTGATCTTCTTAGCTCTATTCTATGCCCAGTAATTATCAGAGCCAGCAGAATATGCATTCAGATAATAAGAGACAGGTCATAACTACGGCTAGGCTATTTAAATACAGAGATGCAAATTCAGTTCTCAGCGTACTGTTCCCGGAGCACTTGAATCAAAATTCATCTGGGATTATTTTTCTCTAGGATGTTATTATTTTTTTCTTAGAGGAGTCTTAGGTTTATAACAAAATCGGTGGGAGGAATAGAGATTTCCATATACTCTTTGCCCTCACACATGCACAGACCCTCCCATCATTTACCAGCATGGTATGTTTTTTACCATGAATGAACATATCACCCAAATTCCACAGTTTACCTTGGGGTTCACTCTTGATACTGAACATTCAGCGGGTTTGCACTACAGTATAACAACATACACCCATCATTATAATATCTACAAAGTATGGTCACTGCCCTCCAATCCTATTCATCTTTCACCACTCATTCCTGGCAACCACTGATCTTTACAGTCTCCAGATTTTGGATTTTTCCAGAATGTCATACAGTTGGAGTTAAATAGTATGTAGCCTTCTCAAATTGGCTGCTTTCACTCTGTAATATGCATTTAAGGTTCTTCCATGTCTTGTTGAAAACTAATTTCATGTCTCGTTAGCTGAATGACTAAGATTCCACTGTTTGGATGTACCAGTTTATCCATTTATCCACTGAAAAACATCACAGTTGCTTCCAAGTTTTTGGCAATTACAAGTGAAGCTGCTGTTAACATCTGTGTGCAGGTTTTTGTTGGGATATTATCTTCCACTTCTTTGGACAAATACCAACATGCACGACTGCGATCATATGCTAAGCATACAAGGGTATATTCAGTTCTGTAAAAAGCACTCTCTTCCCTAAACAGCTACATACAATTTTGTATTCCTACCAGCAATGTCTGAGAGTTCCTGTTACTTCATATCCTTGTCAGTTGCTGGTGTTCTCAGTTTGTTCTTTTTAACTCTGGCATTCTAAACATTGTGTAGTGGTATCTCATTATCACCATCATTTCCATTTCCCTGATGACATCACGTGGAGCCTCTTTTCTTACTCTGATCTGCCATCTGTAGATCTTCTTTGGTGAGGTGCCTATCAAAGTCTTTGGCCCATTTTTTAGTTGGCTTGTGTTTTTATTCCTTAAATTGATTTTTTTATATTTTGGATAACAGTCTTTTAGGAGTCTTCTGCAACCATTTTCTCCCAGTCTGTGGCCTGTCTGCTAATTCTCTTGATATTGTCCTTTCACAGAGCAGAAATTTTTCATTTTTTAATGAAATCTAGTTTATCATCTATTATTTCTTTCATAAATCGTGTCTTTGGGTGCTCTATCTAAAGAGGCATCACCATGCTCAAAGTCATACGGTTTTCTCCTATGTTATGTTATAGTTTTAGAGTTTTGCATTTACAATTAGGTCTATGTATTTTGGGTTAATTTTTGTGATGGGAATAATGTCTGAACTTAAATTTTTTTTTCTTTTTTCTTTTTTTTTTTGCATGTGGATGTCTTGCTGTTCTAGCACCATTTGTCAGAGTGATTATCTTTGCATCACTGCGTGGCCTTTGCGTCCTCTGTCAAATATCTGCTATTTATGGAGGCTTATTTCTGGGCTCTCTATTCTGTTTCACTGATGTATTCATCTATTCTTTCATCAATACTACAATCTCCTGATTATTGTAGCTTTGGAATAAATCTTAAAATTGGGTAGTATCAGTTCTCCAACTTCACTCTTCTCCTCCATATGCTGTTGACTAGTCTGGAAGATTTGCCTCTCCATATAAATTTTAGAATCAATTTATCAAGATCTACAAAATGACTTGCTGGAATTTTTTTATTGGGATTGCACTAAATCTACAGATCAAATTGAGAATAACTGACATCTTGGTAATACTGAGTCTTCTTAGCCATGAACATAAACATCACTCCATTTACTTTGTATTTCTTTGACTTCACTCATTATTTTTGTAATTTTTCTTCTATAGATATTCTACATATTTTGTTTAGAGTTATCCCTTAGTATTTATTTCATTTTTGGGGGTGCTAATGTAAATGGCATTGTGTTTTTAATTACCAATTTCATGTATTGTTACGGTATATAGGAAGTAACTGGCTTGTATATATTAGTCTCGAATCATACAAACCTGTAATACTTCCTCATTAGTTCTAGAAGTCTTTTTTGTTGATTCTTCTGGGTTTTCTACAAAGATATTCATATAATCTATAAATACAATTTTGTGTCTTCCTTCCCCTATCTGTACATATTTTATTTCCTTCTATAAGTTTTTATCTGACCTTTATTTATTCCTTCTTTGATGTTCTTCCTCTCTTTATATAGATCCAAGTTTTAGACCTCTACATTTTCTTTCTCCCTAAAGAATTTCTTTTAAAGCATTTCTTTTAAGGCAGGTCAGTCAGCAACAAATCTCAATATTTTGTTTGACAATATATTTATCCTTCACTTGTGAAAAATAATTTTGCAAGGTGCAGAATTCTAGGGTTTTTCCCTTCTCTCTCAACATTTGATCATTCCATTCCATTCTCCTCTTGTTTGCACAGTTTTTGAAAAGTCAGATGTAAGTCTTGTTTTTGTTACTCCATATGTAAAGTTCTAACCCCCTACTCTGGCTTCTTCCAGGAATTTTTGATGGAGTCTCTGTAGTTTGAAGATGGTATCTCAAGGTGTAGTTTATTTGGCATTTATCCTGTTTGGTTTTCTCCGGGCTTTCTCACTCTGTAATTTAGGATCTGACATTAATTTGGAGAAATCTCAGTCATTACCGTTGCAAATATTTCTTCTGTTCCTCTCTTTCTTGTATTTCCATTAGATGTGTATTGACATTTTTGCAGTTCTCCCACAGTCCTTGGATAGTCTACTTTTCTCAGGCTTTGTTCTGTCTGCTTTTCAGTTTTTAAAGATTCTGATATACCCTCTAGCCCAGAGATTCTTTGCTCAGCCACGTCCAGCCTACTAGAAAATCCACTGAAGGCAGTCTTCATTTACGGTAGAGTGTCTTGAATCTCTAGCATTTCTTTTTGATTCTCTCTTCAGATTTCCATCTCTCTGCTTACATTGCCCATCTGTCCTTGCATGCTATCTACTTTATCCATTATAGCTCTTGGCATGTTAATCAGTTGCTTTAAAATCCTGCTCTGATAATCCCAACATTCCTGCCATGGTTCTGATGCTTGCTTTGTCTCTTCAAATTGTGTTTTTTGCCTTTTGATATGTCTTGTATATTTTTCTTGATAGTCAGATAGGATGTGTCCTGGGAAAAGGCACAGCTACAAGTAGGCCTTTAAAACTGTAGTGGTGAGGGGCACCTGGGTGGTCCAACTTTGGCTCAGGTCATGATCTCGCGGTTGGTGAGTTTGAGCCCCACTTCAGGCTCTGTGCTGACAGCTCAGAGCCTGGAGCCTGCTTCAGATTCTGTGTTTCCCTCTCTCACTCCCCCTCTCCCCTCCGCCACTTGTGCTCAGTCTCTCTCTGTCTCAAAAATAATAAATATTAAAGTTTAAAAAATATATACTGGTCAGATGTGAGAACAGGAGAAGTGTTCTATAGTCCTGTGATTCGGTCTTGGTCTTCTAGTAAGCCTATGCCTCTGGACTGTAAACTTCACAACTGCTTTTTTGGTATTTTTTCTCCTCCCTTAGATGGGATAGAATGGCTACAGTGGGATGGAGTTGGGTATTTTTTTCTTTCACATGAAACACTAGAATTGACTGCAGTTGGGTATTCTCCTTTCCCAGGTCAGTTAGTCTCTGATAATACTCCAGGAAGTTAGAGTCTGGTTAACAAGTTTCCCCTGAGAACAGGCTTTATTAGGAAGAACAAAGTGATCTGGTATATTTCAAAATGGTTCCTTTCCCCTCCACCTACTGGAAGCCCAAGGGACTTTTCTGATGTTTACTGCAGGAATCAGCTCAAACTCCTGGAGGTAAATCTCAACTACTACAGGGGCTCCCTGTGACTGGGGCCCCTTAGATTTTTAACCCTCAGAGTTGTCTGCACTGAGCCTCAGGCAATTCCTCAATTACAGGTTAGGTGTTCCTGCCTCAGCACTAGTACCCTCTGCTCATGGGTCTCTGCGGTGGCAGCTACGCAGCTACGACACTCACTGTATTCTCTTTCCCTTCCAATCCTGGATTGCTTTTTGATCTAGGAAGAGCTGGTTTTTCAGTCTGTTCATCTTACTTGTTGACAGGATGTAGTGGGAACTTCTAACCCAGCTCATTATATGCAAAATTGGAAACCAAAAGTGGATTTCTTTTTTAAACACAAATCCCTGATTACATTGCATGTTAACAGAATCCATTAAGAATGTATTCCAGAACTATATATATATATGTATTTTAACCAGCTTTCCAAGTATATTTTATGCACACAGAAATATGAGAACAGCTGGCATAAACAAACAGTTTAAAAAAACAACAATGGAATAGCCTTTTAAATGAAATATTTTCATCTGAACCTGTACTACATTTTCCCCCAAAAGGTAAACATGTTAATCTATGTACAGAAAGAACACTGTATGAAAGTATAATAATCTGGTGTAATAGCTGTAACATTCTCAACATGACTTCCAAATACTGTAATACTCGTCTTATTGGTACCTTTCCGGCCAAGCAGAAAACATATACATACCATCTGAATTCTGAAACTCTGGACTTGTGCATTGGCATTGCATTTCATAATAATTCCAAGTTTATACCTGGAAAGGTCACACATGCTTTGTTTATTTTTCCCTGCGTAGTATGACAATAATTCCTCTCTCGCTGACTGTCATAAAGTTAAAAGCATCAGATACAGCGGTCTTTACTAAACGGTAAAGGGTTATGCAAATCTCAACATGTTCCTCATCTAGCTTAAAATCTACTGACTGCATTTTCAAATACCATCTCTAGCTGTTTTCTCCCTTACTCCCTACACCAGGCCCCCCAATTTTTTTTTACTTTCTTCAATAAACTAGGCTCACTCTTGAAGTTGAATTTTTTTGTTTATGTGCTCTTCCTTCCTTTGCCTCAACTCTACTTTGTCTAGACACAGAGCACAGACACACCTGGCACACACATGGCACAAACGTGTCCAGAGACGGGAATAGATACACACGCCTTGTGAATTCCTACTCATCACACAGATATTAGCACAATTACTACTCTGCAAAATAAGCCTTTTTTAGACCTCAGTATTAACAGATTAGACCAGGGTCCTCTCACAGATTTTTGTGCTTTTCCTTCATGGAATCTGTGAGAGAGGTGATTATAAGGTTAGCTGTGTAATGTGATACTACCGAGATCAATGGGGGCTGCAGCCAGGTCAGCTTGTTCACATTCTCTCCCTCCAGAGTCATATCTATACATAGTGACTCCTCAAGAAATATTGGCTCATAAAATAAGTTAAATATCTGGATCAATATAATAGTGTATCATCACAGTAGTATCCAATGCCATGGCAAAAAGCTGTAACTTTATAAAATACAGAATCTTTATATTGCCAGTTCTATTTAAGATTAAGGGAAACACAAAATAATAAACCCTACTCTGCAGACCTGAAAAATGAGAATTTAAATTAAATAACTTAAATGAATAATGAATATATGACTTCCTTGCCTAGAGTGTTAATAAATACTTCATAATTATTAAAAGGTTTCATGTTGGGGGTCCTCAGTAAAAACGCTAGGCTCAGATATTAACAAAAAAAGATGCACAGGAATTAGCATATAGTAAAAGGTTTATCACAGTGGCAGAATACAAAGTAAAATAAACAAAGGGAAAAGGGACCTGCAACTAGTCTGAGGAAATTAGATGCAAAGTTCAAAGACTGACTCCCGGTGGAGTCACACAAGATTCTCTTAATTCCTTCAACAGTGAGTTGTGACAACATGTGCAGAGTGTTGTCTACCCAAAAAAGCTGACTCAAGATTTAGTGTCCGTGTACTGAGGGCTGGTCATATAGATACCCTCTGTCCAGCACATAACCAGAAATCCAGACTCTCAGGAGAAAGGCACGTGGTCAGCATAAACCACGTTGTGTGGGTAGTTCAGGTACAATGAGTCACTCTTACCAGCGCTGGAATTGTGGAACACTTCCAAGTTCCCACACACCAATCAAGAACTAACTTTCTGAGCTGAACTTTCTAAAGATAGTAATCTCAGGTCTGCTATATATTAACTTGTTTCTACATAGGTTCATCACTTATGCAAAAAATAAGGAACAAGTCATGTTGTTCATTGGATTTTACTTACAAAGACAATGATCTACCACAAAGAATAAATCTGAATTGTTATAAATGACAAGCACTGGATTGTACACATTTATTCACAGGGGATGAAGTCTCCTATGTATCTAAGAGAAATTAATTAGGAAATAAGATTAGGAACCCAATAAATAGTAAGTATACCTAATGTGTTAATGATTAATATGTCCTAAAATCATGGAAGTCAAGAAAAATGCTTAAATATAACATTTTATAATTTGTGAGTATGAATTTATGTATGTGAATAGTTTTTCTAGCATTAGAGATAAAATTTATTTTGAATGCTTGAGAGTAGCCATCAAGACTATAAGGGTATCATTTCAGTTATAATCCTTACAAATAAAGCTTTCTAAAGGAATAAAATCCTATTTTATGCCTATTTGCTTACCTAACTGTATAATAAGAAACTTTTCAATGTGGTTTTTGCCAATATGTAATATTAATCATAATTTCATTCAATAAAATCCTACTTAGTAAACAGAAAATGCAAAGCCCTTAACTGCATGTGATCCAGCATTGACACATCATCATTGTATATGTAGAATAGTTTTTCCTTCAAAGAACTTTTTCACTTGGGCAGAGACTCCAAATTTTCCTACTAAGATTAACTCTGCCTGAAGAGTTCACTTTTCCCTTCAGATAATAACAAACTAACAACTTCTAAAAACTATGCAGATTGACCGTAAGACAAAACAAAACCATTCACCCAAATTGCATAAGCAGGATAAAAAGCAGACTAGACTATAGAATATACGAAAATGGGAAAACCAACATCTGCAACCTCATACCCATGCAAGAACGGGAAGGAGGCGGGGAATCCTAGCAGTGGTGAAAGGCAAAAAAGAAAAATCACGCCAAGAACGAAAAGATGTCACCTGAATTAGGAAATATTGACAACAGGTCTAAGACTTGGTGGATAAGAAAAGAGGCTGCTGGCCAATATAAAAGAAGTGACTGAAAAGTACACAGGAATAAACACCGCAGTCTTGAGGATGCACTACTCTGTGGGAAATGAGAAGCGACACAAAAGAGCTAGACCGTACTTAGAAGTGTGATGACATAGTGAGAGAGAGAAGCAAGTCATGGAAGGAAGGAAGGCAGGCAGGCAGGCAGGCAGGCAGGAAGGAGAAAATGATGTGTTCAACTTATTTCGCTTTATAAAGAGAAAAGGGTACCTGAATTTTTTACAAAAATGATTAAAAACTAGTAGACCAGGTGTGCCTGGCTGGCTCAGTCAGTAGATCATGAGACTCTTGATCTCAGGGCAGGTTTGAGCCCCACACTGCAAGCAGAGATTACTTAAAAATAAAATTGAAAAAAAAACTAGTAAGATACTCAAAAGTCTAATCATCACTCTCAAAATATAAACTACTTTTTCTAGCATAGAAAAGAAAAGAAATTAAAGCAGCAAACAGGAAGCAGTATCCATACAATGCTACTATAAAAAGAAAACAACAACAAAAAAAATACAAGAAAAAAAAAGCAGCATGATCCTTCAATTGATGAAAAATGTACCTAAAAAAAATCATGGAGAAATATAAAATACAGTATTACAACTGTAGTAATCATCATTAAAGAAGCATTTGAGGATACAAAAAAAACACCTCAAATCAAAAATTCAAAAACTCAAAAGAGAAAGTGAACAAAAGCAGGAAGATGTTATATGATAGCTGACCAAAAAAAACCAATAGAAGGATAACAAAACTAAACAAAATGAAGCAGAATCCTTGAAGAAGTGAGCACTGCATTACAAGGTGCTCAAGGAACAGAGCTGACTGAAAATGTAATGAAGGACATCACTGAAAAAAATTTAAAACAGGTAAGAGAACAAAAACAACATAAAAGTGAAAAACGCACGATATAAAAGTTGGACTAAGGATGGGTCACAATACTCTATCTAGTGCTTAATGTTTAAGAAAGCATATAGCTTCAGCTACAACATAAGAGAAAGAAAAGGCATCCAAATTAGCAAGGAAAAGGTAAAACTGTCACTATCGCAGATGACATGATGCTATTCATAGAAAACCCTCAAGACTCCACCAAAAACCCAGTAGAATAAATGAATACAATGAAGTCCCAGGATACAAAACTAATAAACAAAAATCAGTTGTATTTCTATACTCTAATAAGTAACAGAAATAGAAATTAATAAGACAATAACATTTACAATAGTACCAAAACAAATAAAATACCTAGGAATAAACTAAGAAGGTAAAAGATCTGTATTCTGAAATGTATCATGCTCATGGACTGGAGGAATTAACGTTGTTAAAACATCCATACTACCCAAAGCACTCTACAAATTCAATGCAATCTCAATCAAAATATCAATGGGATTTTTCACAGAACTAGAACAAATAATCCTAAAATTTGTATGGAACATGAATAGCCAAAGCAATCTTGAGAAAGAACAAAACTGGAAGTATCATAACTGAGAATTCAAATTCTACTACAAAGCTACAGTAATCGGGGGTGCCTGGATGGCTCAGTCGGTTGAGTGTCCAACTTTGACTAGGGTCATGATCTTGCATTCAAGGGTTCAAGCCCAGCATTGGTCTCTCTGCTGACAGCTCAGAGCCTGGACCCTGCTTTGGATTCTGTCTCCCTCTCTCTCTGTCCCTCCCCTGCTAGCACTCTGTCTCTCAAAAATAAAATAAAATGTAAAAAAATTTTTTTTAAGCTACAGTAATCAAAATGGTATGGTATTAGCATAAAAATAGAAATACAGCTCAATGGAAAAGAAGAGACAACCCAGAAATAAACTTGTGTGTAGGAGACAAGAATCTACAATGGGGAAGAAACCGTCTCTACATACAGAAGAAGAAACTGGACCACTTTCTTACACCATATATAAAAATAAACTCTAAATGGATTAAAGCTTAACATAAGACCTGAAACCAGAAAAATCCCTTAAGATTACATAGGCAGTAACCTCTTGGATATTGGTATTTTTTTTTAAGCAGCAGGCCAAAGTTTATTAGAATATATGATTAGAAAGGAAGAATCGTAGGAAAGCTCTCTTTACAGAGGGGACATTAGAAAGGGAATGTCCTTGGACATTGGTCTTAACAGTGTGTTTTGCATCCATCTCCTCAGGCAGGGGAAACAAAAGCAAACAGAAACAATTTGGACTACATCAAAATAAAGAGCTTTTACAAAGTGAAGAAAATCATCAACAAAACAATGTAACAAAGTGAACAAGACAAGATATTTATAAAAGATATATCTGATAAGGAATTAGTATCCAAAATATATTTTAAAAACCCCGACAACTCAATATCAAGAAAACAAAATAATTTTAAAATGGACGGAGAATGTAAACAGACATTTCTCCAAGGAAGACATACAGATGGCCAACAGACACAGGAAAAGATGCTCATCATCAGAAATATGCAAATCCAAATCACAGTAGGATATCACCATAAGACACCAATCAGAATGGCTAAACTATGAAGACAAGAAATAACAAATGCTGCTGAAAATGTAGAAAAAATGAAACTCATGCACTATTTGTGGTAACAAACTGGTTCAATCACTGCAGAAAAAAGTACTGAGGTTCCTCGAAATATTAAAAATAGAAACACCATGTGATCTAGTAATTTCTCTTCAAGATATTCATCAAAAAAACAAAAACAGAAAACACAAATTTGAAAAGATATACATACCACTATATTCACTGTAGCATTACTTCCAGTAGCCAAGATATGAAAGCAACCCTGGCTTCTGCTGATGGCTAACTGGATAAAGAAAACGTGATATACACAATGGAATATTCTTACTCAGCCTTATAAAAGAATAACAATTCCATTCATGACCATATGGTAGACCTAGAGGGTATTGTGTTAAGAAAAATAGAAAGGAAAGACAATTACCATATCATTTCACTTCTATGTGTAATCTAAGAAAGCAAAACAAACCAGCAAGCAAACAAACAACAGAAACAGACTCATAAAAACAGAGAACAAATTGGTTGCCAGAGGAGAGCGGGTTGGAAGGGGTGGTGAAATAGGTGAAAAAAGGAAAGATGTATAACCTTCCAATTATAAAGAAGTAATAAGAATGAAAAGTACAGAGAATACAGTCAAAACAACTTTGTAATAACTTTGTAGGGTGGCAGTTGGTAATAACATTTATCATGGTGAGCATTTTGTAATGACTACAATATGCATAAATGTCATATCACTATGTTATACATTTGAGACTAATATTGTATGTTAATGATACTTCCATTTCAAATTTTTGGTGAAGTTGAACAAAAAATAAGAAACAAAAGACATTTTGGAGATAAATGCAAAATTTCAATATGGACAGTATAAGAAAAATATATCATTGAATTAATGTCAATTCACTTAAAGTTGTTAATGGTATTTTGATTATGTAACACCGTCCTTTGCTGAAAAGTTGCATATAAAAGTATTCACTGGTGCTACTTCATAATGTCTGAAAATTATAGTTGGTGAAATTCTTTTATCTGTATTTAAAAAAGAGTAAAAACTGAGCTGGGTGGCTCAGTAAGTTAAGCGTCCAACTTCAGCTCAGGTCATGATCTCGCAGTTTGTGGGTTCGAGCCCCACTTCAGGCTCTGTGCTGACAGCTAGCTCAGAGCCTGGAGCCTGCTTCAGATTCTGTGCCTCCCTCTCTCTCTGCCCCTCCCCTGTCTCTTTCAAAAATGAATAAACATTAAAAATTCTTTTTAAAGAGTAAAACCAAATGTGGCAAACTGTTAATCATTAACAAATCTTGCTAAGAAGTAGACCGGTATCCCTGTACTACTATTTCAATTTTTGGTAGATGTGAAGTTTAAAATATGGGGAGACTAAAGCTAGACTTAGGAACATGGAAATGGAACATGGAAAGAATATGGAAAATACAAAGAGCTCTGAGAATGCTACAGTGTCGCAAAGAGTTCACTGAAAATACTGAGAGAGTTGAAATTATCCAATCTGAAGAAGGGACACAAGCAAGACATTTCATACAATGAGTAAGTTATATGTGTGCCTTCGTTTAAAATAAAGAATCAAACTCGATGGAGCTCAGCAAGGAGAGAGGTCATCGTTGCCATCAGACGGGTCACAGATCCAATCCGGTCTGAAACAGTGCTCAGGTTAACACTCGAGCCAGGCAAAGAGCATGTGAATGACAGGAGGGTTTGCCACACTTTGACAAGGAAGTGAAATATTCTGTTCAGGGAGTCGAGCATATGAGGGATACTAAATTCTTAAGTAAGAATTAAGTATGTTGGAGAAATATTATCTAAGGAAAAGAGGTTTCAGTGTCCAAACCACTTATAAAGAATTTATATGTGCATTAAGCTATGTATAAGGATAATTTTATTTTTATACAATTTTCACCTTCTGTGCTCACTCTGGAATCAAATCTTCTAAGAGATTTAAGCTCACTGTAGTAAAACAAAAGGCTGATGACTGCCTTTTCACACAGTTTTTGCCAGCCATCTCTAAACTGCCAGTCCTTGCTAGGAGGTGGCTACTCTGAATCAAAGCTTTTCATGATCTACTGAATATAAGAAATGCTGGCTGATGGAGCTCTGCCCTAAAAGATTAATAATCTTAGAAGGGAACATAAAAGCCAAATACAAAGTACAGGTCACAGGGTAAAGGCAACAGTGAAACGTACACTAAGGAAAACATTAAACTCTAATAGCTCCGGAGTTCTACAACTCAACCTTGACAGGTATTTAGCTGTGTGACTCTGGATAAATTCTAAAACCTCTTAGTTTTGATGTTCTCAACTATAAAATGGTTATCTCTTCAGGACTACCTTCTTGAGTAGTGAAAATTACATGAGATATTACATAAATGACTTAACATGGGACCCCAATAGTTTATACATCGGAAATTATTATACCTAAAGGAGGAAACAAATTATCCAGGTAATGTTCATTCATGTGTCAATATCATAATTTATTCACACTCCACTCTAAAATACCTTTATAGTTACAATTTTTTTCATTTACTAAAACCATTAACATACTAATCACCAACATGTCACCAAATCTTGATTCTACATGATTTTTTAATTTTCTTTTATCTGATTTTTCCCTACATCTATCGATCCATAATAAAAACCTTAGAAGGATTTTTTTTTTTTTAGAATTTTTAGTGAATTCTGGAAGAGGGGAGTATCTTTGTGGGAGAATAGACCTAAAAGGTTTAGCAATTATGGGAGCTACTCCCTACAGTACAATATGATAAAGGAAGTTTGGAGTTAACACTCAGAGGAGGCGAGAACTGTAGTGAGCAGTCTTAATTAACAACTTTATTTGGCCAAGAAGTTTGATGTTAGAACTGAGGAAGGTGAGAATTGAATTCTGAAATTTGTGAGTAAACGAACTGTAAAAGAAAACCAGAATGATCTGGTGAGAGGGTTCACAAGGAAACCAACAGCTCATTCACCAGCCTTTCAATAAAGAAAAGCAACTGGAAAATCCAAGTCTGAGTTAACTCTAGAAGAAAATTTCACTTTTTCTTAAAGAAAATAAAAAGGGCAAAAACATCTCACAGAGGAAAGCCCTAACATTTTTAAATTGTAGCTATGAAAAATTATAGCAACAAACGTTAAAATGATTCTGTAGAATTATAAAAATTACAGCAGTATTATAAAAATGGTCTAAAATTACAGTGACACTGAAGGATCCAGGACAATTCATGTTTTAAAAAAAATGGCTACTGATGATAGGCTGCCATTCTCAATGAATCTGCATTTCCTTTGTGGCTTAATTTACAACAAAGATACATAATTTGAATAATTTTTCTTGAAAATTTTGTTTGAAACCCTGTGTTACATCATACTTGTCACCTCGGGATCTCTGTGATCCACCCTGCCCACTCCCCTCTGGGTTACAGTTAGTACTCTCTTGCCTCAGTAGCGATCACAGACCACGGCTAAACCACAATTATTTAACAGACCTTTCTTTGGGATTTACAATGTCCTGTAGTATAAATTTGTCATCCTCATCTACCAAAATAAAAAGTATCCCTCTACCAGCTCCCTTAAATGTTTCCTTTCCAATTCCTTGAATCATGAGTATTTTCAAGTACACGTTTGTGTTATAACCTAGATATTACCACAAACAGCCTTAGAGCTCCTCAACCGTCTCGGCAAGATCAACAATAATCTACGTTTGTCAGCAATTTACATACTAAATAAAACCTTTTATAGCTACTTCCTAATTTTCAGTCCCATCCCACGTTTACACAAAACCTGTTTTTCACTCTCGTGAAAGGGTGTTTTTCACTCTTTAGCTAGGTTGATCAGCTGTCTCCAGTTTCCTTTGACGCCCTACCCAACTCTGAACCCAAAGTTTCATGTTCCAAATATGCTCTTACTAGCACTCAGAAATCACTGCTTAATCCAGTTCACACAATAAACCAAACATGTTAACTTATAGGAAGGGTGTTCTTCCTCCTGGATTGCTGATTACTGAAGAAGAAAACCATTGATTTCTACAGAGTCTTCACTACAAACTGGATACTACAGCTTCAAAAGGATTCAATTAGTTAAACCTCAACATTCCTGATGCTCTTCAATGAAAATAAATTTTAAAAAGCGATGAATCACATACCTGCTTCTTACCTTCCCTTTCTCTACACTGGCCACATGCTAGAATTACCCAGAGAGCATATTTTTTAAAACATCAATTGCTCGGTCCCATCCCAAAATGATTAAATCAGAATTCTGCGGGGGGCGGAGGGAGGTCTGGATATGGGAACCATGTCAGCTGTTTACTTTCTATTTGTCTCTAAACCTTCGCCTATTTTTAATTCTAAAAATCCCACCTCTTTCTTGATCCACAAATTGTCTTAACTTTTTTAGTAACTTCAGTATTTTTCTCTTATATAATCCAAAACATTTCTAAAATGTTAATATTCATTACAAAATAGGCTATAATACACAGGTTATTTTGGCCTTTGTGTTGTTAAAAAAATTAAGGCTCCATATTCAATAATTCATTTAACAACAAAATAACACCTAAAGGATACAGCATTTAACAGTATGTTATAGTTTATGTCATCAGAATACATATAATTTTATGTAACTATGAAGTAAAATACTTGGATAACAAAGTTTTTCTAAGTTACAGTTACAAAAAAAGGACCAATTAAATGTATTTCTTCTTAATAGTGGCAAATATAGGAAATCAATACACTTAATTTTTAAAAGCAAATTATTTTCCTGAACTATATAGTATTATAGGATCCCAGAGGACACGTAATTTTAGTGAAAACTTAACTATTACACAAAAATGCCAATTAAGGTGGTGTTTTTGTCTGAGTAGGATTTTATGGCATCCTTGAGGTCTAGAAACCTTTATCCAAATGTGCTAGCCCAGTCTGACACACCTGTCAATGTCAACTTGAATACTGGTCCTCATACATGATGAGAGGAAAACCAGAATCATCTGCAGTGCGGGTTTTTTTTTTTTAGGGTATTTCTACTTTTTTTTATTTATTTATTTTCTTTTTTTTTCCATTTTAATTTTTTTAACATATGCAATTATTTTCCGTCATTTACAATACAGTAGTTACAATGACACTCCAAACAGAAAAGCAAAGTAAAAAATCAGAACCCCAACTTCTATTTCATGTAATTATACTTATGCAGAAATTAAAAGGTTAAGTAGCAACTAGTTAATCACCTAATTTCACAGCTATCTTAAGTGGCAATCGTTATATAGCAGCTTATCTATGATACATTCAAGATAAATGATACAATTTATTACTTGCCCATAAGCTACAACACAGCCAGCTTAATACCTTTCCTTAAAGTCCACCTCTATACTACAATATACTTGAGGTCCATGCAAAAAAGTA
>NC_043700.1:21397139-21412524 GCF_006229205.1 Suricata suricatta
CCTCAACAAGCAAAACAAGTACTACAATGTAAAAATATTAAAAAAAGAAAACCCTCTCACATGCATAAATGAAAGGTTGCACACAAAGAACTCACATCTTTTCAAGCTTCAATAGTAAATATTCTGCTACTATGTATTAAATACTGCATGGTTTGCCCAAGCTAAGATGAAACCACATCATGAATCAATAAGCATTTTGCATTTTCTTTCATTATCTACTCAAAGTCATGCCTACTGTACCTCTAAACATTTCATTAGGGTTTTTTTTAATTAGTAGTTTATTACCAAGTTGGTTTCCATATAACAGCCAGTGCTCTTCCCCACAAGTGCCCCTCTCCATGACCATCATCCCTCTTCCCCTTTCCCTCTCCCTCTTCAGCCCTCAGTTTGTTCTCAACATACAAAAGTCTCTCATGATTTGCCTCACTCAATGTGGTTTTTCAAAACAATTCTGCTCACTATCCTCTGTATCCACTTTCAGACATGCCCCCAACATATATTCTTTTGTCAGGTCATAATATGATCCTTTTAGAATTTTTTTTTTTAAAGCAAGAGAGAAAAGGGGGTGGGAGAGAGGAAAAGGGAGAGAGAAAGCAGGGGAGGGACAGAGAGAGAAAGAGAGGGAGAATCCCAAGCAGGCTCCACACTGTCAGTGCAGTATATGTCTCAAGACATGGGACATGATCCCACAAACTGAGATCATGACCAGAGCCAGAATCAAGAATTAGATGCTTAACCAACTGACCCACCCAGATGACCCAATGATTATAGAAAATTCTGCGACACTGAAATGCCCTTTCTGCAAACTAGACTGAACTAAACTTTTTTACACTGATCCATGCTGCCAATAACTTGTTTGCAATAGAATTCACAATGATTTAAAATCTCTACACATAAATATACACAAATATTCAACATCTACACATAAATATACAACGTAGATAGTCAAGATGTAGAGGGACCACAGATAAAAGTGTTCAGCTAAGAAGAAATAGGTAATCCGAATTGTCCTTAACCACTGAGAAAATGAAATAATGCAATTAAAAATCACAAGGCCCCAGATGGCTTCACTGAAGAATTCTATCAAATATTTAAAGAAGAATGAACACTAGCTAACACTATTTTCTAAAACTGTGTGATTTTACACAATATCTTCTAGAAAATAAATGAGGAGGGAACATTTCCCAACTCATTTTATGAGGCCAGTATTAGCCTGATAACAAACTGGACTAAAAAGAGTGTAAAAAAAAAAAAGTATAGATCAATATCTATCATAAGCTTAGATGTGTATTTGTAATAGATTTTTATTAGTAAATAGAATCCAGCAATACATAAAAAGAATATACCATAATCAAGGAGGATTTATTCCAAAATGGAAAGCTGGTTCAATATACAAAACACAATTACTATAAGGTACCATATTAAGCTCCTAAAAGATGAAAAATCCTATCAATTTACATCAAAAAAAATTTGATAAAATTCAACACTCATTCATGATCAAAACTCTCAGCAAACTTGTAGAGAACTTGCTTAACTTGATAAAGAACAACTTTAAAAATCTTTACAGTTAGTGGGGCGCCTGGATGGCTCAGTTGGCTACACATCTGACTTTGGTTTAGATCATAATCTCACAGTTTATGGGTTCAAGCCCTGCATCCAGCTCTAAGCTGACAGCTCAGAGCCCGGAGCTTGCTTCAGATTCTGTGTCTTCCTCACTCTTTGCCACTCCTCTTACTCTCTCTCCCTCCATCTCTCTCTCTCAAAAAAAATAAACATTAAAAGAAGTCTTACAGCTAGTATCATCACTAATAATCAAAGACTACATAATTTCTTCCAAAGATCAGATTAAAATGTAAAACATAAAAATATAAAAGTTTTAGAAAAAAATCCTAGGAGAAAAAGGTTGGGATGCAGCACTCGTGAGAGTTCACCTGGATAACAAAAGTAAACTAAGAAACAAGAAACTGGTAAAACAGACTCTTCAAATAAAAATCTGCAAAAGATCTGTTATGAACCTGAAAAGATAAGCCATAGACTAGAAAAAATATTTGGAAACTACATGTCTGATAAAGGACTAGTATCTACAATAAATGAAGAACTCTCAAAACTCAGTAAAAATATCCAATTAGACATGGGCAAAAGACATGACCAGATAGTTCATCAAAGACATGATATACAGAAAACACATCAGATGAAAAGATGTTCAACCCAATGCCATTAGGAAAATTCAAAATAAAACCACAGTGAGATACGACTACATACTTATCAAAATGACTAAAATAAAATAGTGACAGATGCTGGTAAAGATATGGAAAAACTACATCAGTCTGTTAGAGGAAATGTAAAATGATAACATTAACTCTGGAAAATACCTTGGCAGTTTCTCATTAAAGAAAATATGCAACTACCAAACAACTTAGCCATCAAAATGAAATGAAACCTAAGTTTTTTATCCCAGAGAAATGATACCTTACGTTTACAGAAAACTCTGAACCACAATGTTCACAAACCTTGTATTTTTAATACCCATAAACCAGAAACAACCCAGATGTTCTGTAACAAATGGCTGGCAAACTACCACACACTCACCCCATGAAAGTTTACTCAGTAATAATAAGAACAATGACTACTGATAAAGGCAACAACCTGGATGGATCTGAGGGAATTACGGTAAGATATAAAAAGCCAATCCCAAAAGATCATCCAGGGTAGGAATCCATTCACATCACATTATTAAAACCACAAAACGGAGTACACATTCAGGATGCAGGAGTGGAACAGGCATGGGTGCATGGCTGTGGCTATAAAGGGCAAGAGGAGGGATTCTAATGGTAACAGAATTGTTCTGTATCTTCACTGTATCAAGACGAATACCTTACTTTTGATATTATACAGTTTTACAAGATGTTACCAATGGGGGACACTGAACCAAAGGTATACAGGATCTCTCTGCATGATTTCTTACAAATGTGTGTGAACCTACAATTATTTCAACATTAAAAAAAAATTTTTTAAGCATGTTGCATACATATATGTACTTGTCCAAAATTTTCTTTAGTATGTTCCCACTAAAAAGTATTTCTTTCATTTAAATGATTTACTTCTGTTTCATAAAAGAAATTTCTAATCACTGGAGGTAATTAAAAGTAAATGGGTTACTGTAGGTAAAAGTATGTCTCTTGATTAAACTGTTAAAATAGAATATGTTTAAAGAGGTTACTTCATTGCCCATAAAATATAATTAGGTGACTTACAGGCAATATTCAAAGCAAATTCTATTGCACATTTATCTTTATACAGGACATAAAGAAGCAAATTTGTTGTATGATTCCTCTTGGATTGGTCAATAAGTATTATACACAGTAAAAGAATATTAGCCAAAAGTATTTCTAAAATACACTGATTTTGAGCTTACCTTTAAGTGCACATATACAGTGGACTTATACCTTGGACAGCTGTTGAATTCTCTTACACAGATTTGCTTAAATGTAATAAATACACAAGCATGGGACAAGAGTTTTAAACTTTTTAGAACACATAAATTACCTGCACACAGAGCACTGCCGCTGGGGCTGAAGAGCAGTGAACATGACAATCATCGAATAGTTTCGAGGTGGTGCTTTTATAAATTTTCGGAATTTATCGCCATTCATTCGGAAGATCGAGCGCCTGGAACTCCATTCCATCAGCTGTTCTACTTTTTCAGCTAAAAGATTCTGCAATTAAACACAGGAATTTAAATTTACACAGGGTTAAAGTCCTCCACTTTGTATTTCATATAAACTGCAGTACGCGAGATTGTATCTTACCCCAAATTAATTTCTATTAAGTTTTTATTTTGAATATATTCATTATTAATTGACTAGATATGCACAAACTACTTCATTTTATTTTTCTTAATGATTGCAAAGGCTTATAAAACAGACATCAAAAGTGAAACAGACTACCACTTCCAAAAAGATAAAATACGCATGCTTTTCCCTAATCTACCCACAAAATACAGAAAAAATACTATCCATTAAAAAAACAAAAATTAGAAGACTCTGAAAAAGGAGGTCCAGCGTTTATATAAAAGAAGGAAGTCCTGCTATATTTGCTCATCCATTTTCATGTACAAAGTGCACCATAAGCTCCATGTTGTCACCCATGTCCCATGGGGTTGGTGTGGCACAGCCCAGATAGATGATCCTCATTCAGTGGGTTTATGCTATACCTGAAGAACCCAAAGGTTAAGAAAACCCAATCTTTTAAAGGTACTGCTAGCAAATCTGCCCACCCTCTGCTCTAGAGGTAAAAATTATCTTTATTATCCTGAACAGGAAATAAATCTGTCCTGAGACTTTTCTAAGGCTAGGTTTCCTTTGTGTGTGTGTGTGTGTGTGTGTTATTTATTTTTGAGAGACCGAGACAGCACGAGCAGGGGAGGGTCAGAGAAAGAGGGAGACACAGAATCTGAAGCAGGTTCCAGGCTCTGAGCTAGCTCTCAGCACAGAGCCCGACGCAGGGCTCGAACCCACAAACCATGAGAGCATGACCTGAGCCGAGGCCAGACACTTAACCGACTGAGCCACCCAGGTGCCCCTCTAAGGCTAGGTTTCTAAGGAAATCTAAATTAAAGGCAATTTACTATCTTCCAAGGCTGTCTGTATAATAATATCATTGAAAAGACAGTCCAGATAATGTCTGTGTTCAGAGGTACAGAAACACGACAGATCCATGGAGAGCTGCTTCCCCAAAATATCAATCAGTACATTCTTTAAATCACATGAACTGAAAGCATAATCCAATAGAAAGAAAGAAAAAGAAACAGAAGAAGATCAAGTCAAATACTAAGTACAGGTTCTTCTTTACTAACCTTTTAGGAGTTCAAAAGCTAGCTCTGCTACATATGCCTAAGAGAGTATGGAAATACACTTCAGCTTGTCAAGAATACTCTCTGAATGGTGCATATGGACGGCTGGCCCTCAGATTCTGTCACATCATAATTACCTAGGAAAAACATATCAATATATTCTAAAATACATCTTGTCAGGATTTATGGAGTCAAAAAAAAATTTAAGGCTTCAAGATTTGAAAGGCTAAATCCAGCACTCACTTTGCACAAACATCCACCGAGGTTAACAGATATTCCACCAAAACATGTGTTAAAGAAAAGACTAACAGAGACTAAATATGTTACATCTGCCCTTTAAAAATAAAACAACAAAAAAATGTATAACTTGGCTAAAGTGGATTATTTTTATTATTTTATTAGTGTTTATTTTTGAGAGAGAACAAAAGTGAAGGAGCGGCAGACACACACACACACACACACACACACACACACACACACACACACACAGAATCCAAAGCAGGCTCCAGGCTCCGTCGCTCTGTCAGCACAGAGCCCCACGCACGCACGCAGGGATCAAATTTATGAACAGTGAGTCGGACACTAAAACAACTGGGCCACCCAAGTGCCACAATTCCTTTTTTAAAGTCCACTTTTAATTACTGGGTAGTTACTCTTTCAGAATTAAGCAAATACAAATCTTTCCTTTTTCTGACCATTCAGATTCCGTACTTTGACAGCCACTGTGCTACAGATTTTAGGGTACACAGTCACATTCAAACATCAGTGCCAAAATGTAACTTTTACACAGTCATGCCTTGAGAAAGGTAAAATTCCAATTCTATGTTGGTTTCACACTGCAAATAATCTGGAAAATATTTTTTTAGAAGAAAATAACCATCAGGGTACATCAGCCTGATAGACTACAGTAGACCCTCAAAAAACACACGTTTTAAAGTGCATGGGTTCACTTAGACACGAACTTCTTTCAATAAATATACAGGACAGGTGCCTGGGTGGCTCAGTCATTAAGCATTTGATGTCGGCTCAGGTCATGATTTCATGATTAGTGGGTCCAAGTCCCACATCAGGTGAACTTGAACCCTGCTTCAGGTGATCTTCATTTCTCTCTCTCTCTCTCTCTCTCTCTCTCTCTCTCTCTCTCTTTCTCTCTCTCTGTCCCATGTTCACTTGCAACTCCTCTCTCTTAAATAAAATAAATAAATAAAAATAAAGAAGTATAGGGGAAATATTTTGGAGATTTGAGACAATTTGAAAAACCCTGTGTAGCTTAGAAATACTGAATTAAGAAAAAACTTACATATTATTGTAAAAATACAGTATATAATGCATACAACATAAAAATATGTGTCAATTGCTTATGTCATTGTAAGGTTTCACGTCAAAGGAAGGCTATTAAGTTCTGAGGACTTTCAACTGCCTGGGGGTCAGCACCCCTAACTCCTGTGTTCAAGGGTCAACAAAATCGGTATTTTTGTCCCTAATGTGCTTAAAAGCAAAGTATCAGTACGAAATGCTAATACTGCCTGCAGTATATTCATGTGTTTGGGTGAGTTTCACTACACCTTTACCAGATCAGGGTACTCATTTTTATTCATATTCTTGCTACTAACTTAGTAAGTAAAACTGCTATCTCATTGTTTTCATTTGCACTGTGACTTTCTGGCAAAACTGAACAATTTTCTAGAATTCTTTTGACCTATTCCGTGTCCTTTCCTAGTAACCTCATGTCCTTTATCTTTCATCTATTCACAAACACAATTTTATAAAAGACATGAACATACATGTAATAAAACCCTTTCCATACTAATCCAAATTAAAACGGCACTAGGATAAGATTTTATCATTCCTAAATTATGTTCATTTTGCTTACTGGGTGAGCAACAGAAAAGTAATATTTTAAAAGTACCTATCTGAGGACACCTGGTGGCTCAGTCACTAAGCGTCTGACTTTGGGTCAGGTCATGATCTCATAGTTTGTGAGCTCAAGTCCAGTATTGGGTTGGGTGATGACAAGCCCCACATCAGTAAGCACAATCCCTGCTTCTCTCTCTCTCCCCCTCACTCACTTATGCTATCTCTCTCTCTCAAATAATTAAAGTATTTGCTTATATTCTGAATTATATTTGTTTAAAAAGTTTCAATTTACACTATGCAAAATCTCAATTCTTTAAAATCTGAAAAACCAAATCCACGTTCTGGCCCCCAGTGAGTAACAATGATGGTGTCACTAAGAAGTTCCCCTCCTATTCTAATAAGTGACCTCCCTGATTATCCCAGGAGTTTCCCTCTTAATGTGCTTATTCAAACCACAACCAGTAAACTCCACGGGTAAGATTTTCTTATGCATTTCAAGTACCAAACAACTTTTAATATTTTCTTCCAAAATATAAGCATGAGGGGTGATTGAAGTGTTCTCTCTCATGAATGTGGTGATGGAAACACAACTAGGCTTTTGTCAAAACCCATAGAAATATACAACCCCAAAATGAATTTTAAGTATTTTTTTAAAAATCAACCAGGATGGGGGGGGGGGGCGGAGGCAGGCACGAGGTTCCAAAATGAAATATAAACTTTAAAAACTAAAGCTCACTGTATTACATATCGATCATATACACATAACTTTGGTTAAACAGTATTTGATTGGATACTCTTAAAGCTAAAGAGAAAAAAACTGTACATAAATCCCTTACTCTAGTTTGTTGTTTTCTCATAAGATTAGCAATTGTGTTATTTTAGGAGTACACTAGGGTTGAACCAAAAATTAAATATACAATAATCAGTTTTATTATTAAAAAAAACTTACAAGTAAGAAAAAGGGAAAACTAGAAAGAATGCTGTGATATTAAACAGGAGTTAGAAGCATCCATATTAACTATGGCTTTTAAAACAGATATACACATCCACACACATGTATGTATGGATTACTAGAGATATGTTTCCTAGCTGTGTTCAATGAGAAGGCTGAGGAACAATAACATCCCAACAGCAATGAGCACATGTAGCACTGAGATCTTAGTTTCTAAACATCATTCTCCATGAAAAAGAACCAAGGTTTCTTAGAGTAGCTGTTAATTAAAAGGCTGAGGCAGAGAAAAACAATATGAGACTCGATTATCTTGTGGTACCAGAAAGTAAATAAGTGCTCAAGAAAGGCATGTCAAAGGGCACAGGAACCAACTAGAAAAAGCTCCCAGTAACCAATGCTAAAACGTTTAAGCAACAACAAAAATGACTACAGTATTAAATTCTAAACCACATTTAAAAAAAAAAAAAAGTCCATGAGTCCATACTTACATATATAAATAACTGAAAGAAAAATCAAATGGAAGAGGGGCACCTGGGTGGCTCAGTAGGTTAAGCGTCCAACTCTCTATTTCACCTCATGGCATAATCTCACAGTTTCATGAGTTCAAGCCCCATGTCGGGCTCTGCACTCACAGTGCAGAGCCTGCTTGAGATTCTCTCTCTCTCCCTCTTTCTGCCCCTCCCTCACTCACACTGTCTCTGTCTTTCTCAAAATAAATATGTCAACTTTAAAAAAAATGTTTAAAAAAACAAAAACACACACACACAAATGGGAGAAAGGGAATAATCTTCTTTAGAGAAGAATTCCAAATAATAAATGCATAAGTAGTAGGGGTAACGGAATAACATTGAAAGTCTATCAATGGGTTCTAAGCTTAATAGGTACAATTTTGAGGAGAAATGCAGCATTTGCATAGTCTCAAAGTATCTTCCTAAAAATGTTTATTAATTATCAATAGAAAAATAATACTGTGATAGAGGAGAAACCTAGCAGACACCTTATCCAAGTAGTCAGTGCTAACAATACAGTAGTAAGAGATGAACATCATGTATTCCTTGATACAGTCTACTGAGAAGAGCCTATCGCTTCTGTGGTACTCCCGCCAGAAATACATAACCCCCACCTAGCCATGAAAACATGTCAGACGAGCCCAGATTAGTACCACTCTACAAAATAACTGACCAGTATTCTTCAAAGGTGTCAAGTTCATGAAAATAAGGAAACACTGAGGAACTGTTGTTATAGAATGGAGAAGAAGAAAGAGATGTGACAACTAAATACAATGAGGAACTCTGGAATGGATTCTGGAACAAGATGGAGATATCTATGAAATAACTAGTGATATATGAATAATGTCGATAGGTTACTTAATAGTCTAATTTAATGTCTTATTTTTGGTAACTGTACACCTTAACTCTGGGAGACACTATGAAAGGAATATGGAACCACTGTACAATTTCTGCAACTTTTCTGTAAGTTTAAAATCAGGGGCGCCAGGGTGGCTCAGTCGGTTAAGCCTCCGACTTCGGCCCAGGTCAGATCTCACGTTCGTGGGTTCGAGCCCCGCGTCAGGCTCTGTGCTGACAGCTAGCTCAGAGCCTGGAGCCTGCTTCTGGTTCTGTCTCCTTCTCTCTCTACCCCTCCCCCTCTCATGCTCCGTCTCTCTATCAAAAATAAATAAAACATTTAAAAAAATTTTTTTAAATCAAAGGTGACCCTTGAAAGACTCTGAGGTTAATGGCCCTGACCCCCCCCCCCCACCACGTAGCTGAAAATCTGCCAACAACTTTTAACCCCTCCAAACAGTTAACAACTAATAGCCTATTGTTGACTGGAAGCCTGACTGACTAAAAATAGTCTATTAACAAGTATTTTGTGTATTATCTATATTATACACTGTATTCTTACAATAGAGTAGCTAGAGAAAAGTAAATGTTAATTATGTCATAAAAAGAGAAAACATATTTACAGAACTATACTGTAAAAAAATCCACATATAAGCAGACCCACACACTTATGAAACCAATGTTGTTTAAAGATAAATATCAAAATTAAAAAAAAAAGACAAGCATAAGTATATGACATAAAAAATACGTTACATCCCTGAAGTTTTTAATATGCCCAAGTTTCACCTACTGGTCAGTCTGAGCTGGAATGAAAGCTTCTCTGCTCTACGTTCAGAGAGATAATTACATTTAAGTGTTGTTTTATACTGGCACATGTTCAAAATGAATAATTACTTCTAGTGTTTGAAAATATTAGGATCAGGACGGGGAAGGTGAGAAAAATAGAAAACAGGCAAACTCTTAAATGAACGGAGTTTGACAGACTCGTTGCGTAGTACACGGCATGATGCCTGACGCATGCCCTGGAAAACTGAAGCGCAGTTCCAAAGGTGCATGTATTTATCTATGAGAAGCATCCCCGAATTCAAAAAAGTATTTACCAGTATCTCCTACGTGTGAGGCACTGAAATAGGACCTGAGAACAGAAGAGTAAATATGATACAGTCCCTGACATCACTGAATTTACACAGCGTTGTTTTTCAAACTTAAAAGTACCCGGATCCCTCTTTAAAGAAAAGGAATTCTTATTTGGAGTGTCATTGTAACTACTGTAGTGTAAATGATGGAAAATAATTGCATATGTTAAAAAAATAGTGTTATATTCTAAAAAAATAATAATAATAAAGTAAAAAAAAAAAAAGGAATTCTTGCAGCCCCTTATCCCAGGTGTCTGAATTACTTTTATTATGATGCTATTTCCAATATGTAGAAATAGAGTAGATATAAACTTATGCTTCTGTATTTAGATGTGCAACTTCTTTTAATATGGATATGAACTTTCTACTTTAACCCCAGTATGGTTAACTGTGTTATTGTAGTTTTAGGTGTACAAAATAGTGATTCAACAATTCTAGACATTACACAGTGCTCATCCGCCTTTTTAACCCCCACCTCCTTTTTCCCCCAGCCTTTTTCCCACCTCCCTTCTGGTAAGCATCAGTTTGTTCTCTATAGTTAAGTGTTTGTTTATTGGTTTGTCTTTTTTTTTTTTTCTCGTTGCCCATTAATTTTATTTCTTAAATTCCACATGAGTGAAATCATGGTATTTGTCATTCTCTGGCTGACTTATTTTACTTAGCATTATACTCTCTAGCTCCATCGTTTCCATGGTTGTTCAAAATTGGAAGATTTCATTCCTCTTACTGGCTAAATAATATTCTAACATATAAAAGCACTATTACTTCCTTTCATCAATCCACAGACACTTGGGCTGCTTCCATAACTTGACTACTGTAAATATTGTTGTAATAAACAGAGGTGCATGTATCCCTCTGAATTTGTGTTTATATTTTTTACCCAGTAGTGCAATTACTGGATTACAGGGTGCTTCTATTTTTAACTTTCTGAGGATCCTCCATTTGTTTTCCAGAGTGGCTGCACCAGTTTACATTCCCACCAACAGCACACGAGGGTTCTTTTTCTCCACATCCTTGCCAATACTTTTGCATAGAAAGGAAACAAATCAACAAAACTAAAAGACAACCTACTGAATAGGAGAAGATATTTGCAAATATGTCAATATGCTAGGTCATTTTTATTCCATTTTCTATCCATAAGAAGCAAAGTGATCAGTTTTTATATCTCCTACCTAAAGCATCTTTTCCCTGTTAAAGGCCAACAATCCTAAAGTCAAAGACACCTGAAATTACTCTAAAATATATACCTTCGACTCATTTCTAAATTCTCTCATCTGTGTATACCAGAAAAACACAAAGAAACATTAGAAGGTATACAAGTAACTATGTTAACAACATAAATGTCCTTTAGACACAAAGGAAAAAATAAAACCTAAGCTAAATTCAAAATTTTGCCTTCCCATCTCACTAATGTCAAGAGAGACAATGACTTTTAACTATATTCATTACAGAAATCATAACAATTCATTTATTTCTGAAAATGTAGCATCATCATCTGTACCATAATATGAGGCTCAAAATCAATGGAAAGGAACAAATATTTACTAAGTATTTCCAATGTCTCAGGCATCATACTAGGCATCCTCATTTTACAATGTGTCAGGTACCTTACCAATAACTCATTCTATTAAAAAAAAAATTGGGGGTTCAGAGAACCTAAATTACTTGAGATCAAATTAGTAAGTAGTTAAAAGCGATTCAAACTTGGCTTCTCTCTCAATAATGCCTGCTTTATTATCTCTATGTAATGGGACATGTATGTGTGTATACATATATCTAATATACATACATATATATACATGTATATCTGTATAACATACACATATGCATTTTTTAATGGAACTATTTAAACAAAATTAGACCTTTCTACCCAGTGACAGTTTACTGTAAAAGTTCCTCTAATTCAATTCCCTGACTAGGCTTAGAAAGTAATTCTCTAAGCGTGCATGATATACGGCAAAATCAAGCCCAGATAAACTGTGTAGTTTCCAACTGCTTAAATGTTTTTAGTTAATATAGAAAAATGTATTTTAAAAGTGCCAATAAATAACAACACATTTGAGCACAAGGGCAAAAATGCTGACCGCTGTAAGTAAACTTAGAACACATGATTAAAGAGACTCAAATGTCAGATTCTCTATTTAAGGAAGCAAGGTGCTGAAGAGATCTGATTAGCTGTACTTCTGTCATTTTAAAACATATCAAGACTGAATTTCAATCTACAGCTCTAACCCAATGATCCTATTCAAGTATAAACTACTAAACACCTTGCCTGGGAAAGGAGAATCTGATCATTAACAAATTACCACTTCATAGCCAAAGAAATTTACAATTTTACAGAAACATGATTTTAAATTTAAATGTCATCAAAACCTAAATGCTGGCTAATGGACAAAGGAAATGTGGTATATCCATTCAATGAATACTACTGGGAAATATAAAAGGAACAAAGTACTAGAAATGGGACAACATGGATGAACCTCAAAAACATTATGCTCACTAAAAGAAGCCAGATACACTGTATGATTCCATTTATATGAAGTTTCAGAAAAGGCATATTTATAGAGAAAATAAGTAGGTAACTTGTTGCCTGTGCCTGGGGGTAGGAACGGGGATTAAGTGTAATGAGCATGAGGCTGCTATCAGAGGAATAAAATGTTCTAAAACTGATTTGTGGAAGGCCGCCTGGGTGGCTCAGTCAGTTGAGCATCTGACTTCGGCTCAGGTCACGATCTCACAGTTCATGGGTTCGAGCCCCACATCAGACTCTGTGCTGACAGGTAGCTCAGAGCCTGGAGCCTGTCTTCAGATTCTGTGTATCCCCCTCTCTCTGACCCCCCTTGCTCACGCTGTCTCTCTCTCTCTCTCAAAAATAAAAATATAAGCATTAAAAAGAAGTATGAAAAAAAACATTTAAAAAAATAAAACTGATTTGTAGTGACATACCACTCAGCTAAAATTAATGAAAATCACTAAATTGTATACTTGAAATTGGTAAATTTTATGATGTGTAATATGTATCTAAATAAAGTTGTTCAAACGATTAAATGTCACAGGGTAGTCACTTAGCCATGTGTGAAGGTGGTCCAATGCTAAATATCCACCTCTCAACCTAGATTAGTTCTTCTCTAGCTGTCTTCACATACTCGGTACCTCCAGGAGGCAATCAAACATTAAAAACTTCATGAAAATAACATGTAGTGTGAGGCAGTGCACAAAGAATGTACAGTTCTTCTAGAAGACATCATTTTGGTACTAAATATCTGAGGATTCTCAAAGATCTCAGTAAATATGATCTTAAAGTAGGTATAACAGATAGGAGTCAAGAGTGAGTGAGCATCCTGAAAAATTAAGATTTGTGGCTTCTAGCCTTGGAATTCCAAATCCTAATCACTATGAAAGAACACTTAACCCCTTAAACTTTTATTTCTTCATCTGACAAGGACAGCTATTAGTCTTTGTCTATTCAGTGAGATGGTCTCAATGACTGAAAATAACATATGACTACACAGAACCATTATAAAGCTTGCTCAATTATGGGCTGTCCACAGAAAATAAAGAAGTCATGGATTTGACTTGTATAAATCAGTTATATAAAAGAAACACCAAAATTACTCTCTCAAAATGTAAAATAACATTGAACATACTTAAATTTTAAAAAAAAGAATTTTAAATCTATCAAATATAACTGATTCTGGCCAACATTTTCACAGGTTACAGGTTTTTCTTTCCTTTTTCCCCATTATCCAAACCAATACAAGAACAGTACTTAATATTGTTACTGCCAAAAAGCTATCACAAGAGGCAAATGGTGTATCTATAACCCCCTACTCTTTGCTCCCAACATTCATATGGGAAACTAACTAACCAGCTCCCCAGTCACCACTTTTACCCTAAAATCAAGTTCATTAAAACCTTAAACCAGTACTATTACATAAATGCATACCATTTAAAGAAAGGAAAATGTGTAATACTTGCAGATTATTCAAATCTGAGTTTGAATCTAGACCCATACCTCACCATACATAAAAGTTAATTCATATAGGATTTCAGGCACAAATATGAAAGGCAAAACAAAATCTTTAGGAGTAAATACTAAAGTAGAATCTTCATGGTTTGGGGATAATCAAAGACTTTTTAAAAAAGAAGAAAGAAAGGAGGAGGAGGAAGAGGAAGAAAGGAAAGAAAGAAACGAAGAAAGGAGGAGGAGGAGAAATTATTAACCATAAAAGAAAAACATTGGTAAGCTGGACTTTATTAACTTCTGGAAGATACAATAAAGAAGGAAAAGGCAAATCACAGAAGTGACAAGATATTATCCATACACATAAGTGACAAAGACTTTATAAGAGGAATATATGACAACATATATTGTTGAAGAATTTCTTACAACTAAGTAAGAAAAAGACAGATTATGTGACTTTTTAAAGAGCACAAAAAGATCTGAACAGGTTCTTCCCAAGAGAAAATATCTGCAAACATCAGAAAAGGTGCTTGATAGAATCATTCATCAAATAAATGCAAACGAAAATCATAATGTGATAATACTAAGCACGCACTAGAAAGACTACAAAGGGGAAAAAAGGGACAATTTCTGAATGTCCTAGATTGCTGAAGGCAGTGTAAAGTGGTACAATGGATAAACCATTTATAAACCATTCCTAGATCAATACCTAATAGAAAGGCTTATATAAACACTCTCCAAAAGGCATGTACATTCATGTTCATTGTAGCATTATTCTTAAAAGCTCCAGTTTGGATACAACTCAAGCTTATCAACAGTAGAATGAATTAATAAATTGTGGTATGTTCATATAATACATACTATACGGCAATAAGAATGAACAAGTACTTGAAAAATTTGTATCTATTTCACAAATATAATGAGGGATGAGTCAACTATTCAAAAACAACTAAAGGTAATCTATAAAAATAAAAACTAAGATTGTCATTAACTTTGGGAGAGGGGAAGAGTAATAACCAAAGGGGACTGATGGCTGACTTCTGAGATTTTAGTAATGTCAATTTAAAAAAAAGATCATAGGGGCGCCTGGGTGGCTCAGTCGGTTAAGCCTCCGGCTTCGGCTCAGGTCAGATCTCACGTTCGTGGGTTCGAGCCCCGCGTCGGGCTCTGTGCTGACTCTAGCTCAGAGCCTGGAGCCTGCTTCCGGTTCTGTGTCTCCTTCTCTCTCTGCCCCTCCCCCTCTCATGCTCTGTCTCTCTCTGTATCAAAAAGAAATAA